>NW_007577948.1:454916-457858 GCF_000690725.1 Stegastes partitus | reverse complement strand
CTCAGCCAAGAAGATAGAGCTTTGGGAGGTGCAGGACAGGAGAAAATTGCAAGCTGGATGCATTCTAACCAAAAACTAAGAATTAAAAAAAAAAAAAATAAAAAAAAAATCAGCAGAGACTAAAAATATGGTGATGGACAATTCACCTCTAACTATGAGTATATCAGATTAGAATCTCTGACCTAACCTTCAATGCACCAAAGTAGCAAAAACAATAATACACATCAACCACCATAATTAACCACTCCACTCAGCCAAACGCACTGCGAACTCACCTTCAGTTTTCTTTTTTCGTTCACAATTGTGCAACAAAATGTTTTACCACCATGGAAAACAACAAACAAAGGCAGCAAGCACACCACTGCGCGCCCCAGCCGGCACCGGAAAACCAACTATAAAACCTGAAGGAAAACGCCTTCAGCTCAGCCGAATGACACATACACAATTTTTGTCATGACCCGGCTCAAAGGCAATGACAAAATCGGAGAGACGCAGTGCGAACTTAAACAAAAATGTATATTTATTTAAACAAAAGAAATATAACAATACCAGTATGAGGTGTGTTGGTCAGTATGATCAGTGGTGTCCATGTGAATGTGTGTAGTGTGTGGTGTTGTAGTGATGTCGAGCAGAGAGCAGAGAGAGAAAGAGACGCTGATCAGCCACGCTTTTAACTCCGTCCATGCATCGGGCCCAGGTGCTCGCGATCAAGTTGATTAAAAGGCTGGATCAGCTGATCACCTCGGAAGAAAAGTGACATTGTCAGACACCCATCCGCTTCCCGAGACCAAGCGGCCAGCAGGGGCCGTAACACAATTAATACTGGTAATATTGCCTCCAATTAACTCAAATGCTGTCAATTAACCTATCAAAAGCTTCCAAAGCCATGCCATCATCATGTGGGCTTTTCCAAATAGTTAGAAGACAGAGTTATCTTCGTTTATGTAACTGTCTGACTTTGAAGAAAGTAGTAAATAATTGTCTAAAAATTTCTCTCTCTCATTATTCTGGCATTTAGCATTACAGGCTGTTTGTGAACCAGGGAGCATTACAGGCTGTTTATGAACCAGGAAGCATGCAAGTGTTTGTTTATGCAACCAAACTTGCACCTGAAGTTTCATATAATACAATACAATTCATACAGATTGCAATGATATTATTGCCCAGAGCTGTTTAAGTGGCATCCTCAGTTAAGTCTAGAAAATTAAATCTAACCTGATAAACAATTTCAGAAAACCTCAAACCATTCTGTCTGCCATAAACAATCATCAACAATCACCCCAAAGTCTGAGATGGCAGTGTTCTAATGTTTGATGTGAATATTCAATAAAGCTTCTGACCTGTATCTGCAGGATTTAATGCATTGGCTCTGGTGCTGCACGATTGGTGGATTGGATAGTTGTGTGAATAAACAGGTGTACAGATGTTTCTAGAGGGCACAGGGAGTGTTTATGTTGCACATTGTTCAACTTTAAGAAGGCAGATCTTGTCATTTATATTTTGGATCCTCCAAAGCAATGCTGCCTGGGTCAGAAGATGGCATCAAATGATCTCCATTTTCTGGAGTTTCTGGAGTTTCATGATTTGAAAGCCCTTAGAAATTCTGAGCCGGAGATAATTAGTTTGTGAGAAGGACTTAATACCCCAAATTCCACATAGTTTGCAGTGCAAACATTTCCTTTAGCCTACAGCATGATCACACACACACACACACACACACACACACACACACACACACACACACACACACACACACAAATACTGACACTGGAAGGGAAGCAATGAGACATAAACAGGAAAGAAATCCTGGTAAAGATCACACAGTCCCTCTCATCTTCTCNTCTTTGTTGCTCAGGTCTTTACCCTGCCCAGTACTGACTGTTAACTTGTTGACTAAGATACCCCACCTCTTTTCAGACACCATTGTAATGTGATCGATGTTTTTCTCTTCAGCAGTCAGAGGTTTTAATGTTGTGTTGATAAGTCTATATCAGTTGTGGTGCTCTTCCTTTTCATTCCAATTGAAGACATATATTTCAAAAATGTGGAATCAACTCCAGGTTTTTCAGAGAAATGTTAGGACATCCTGCTGAAAGGAAAAATGCAGTAGCCCAGCCTAGAAGTCATGAATGCACTGACTACTTTTTCTTCACCACTCTGAGACATGAGATGTTTGTAATTGTGAGAATACTGATTAATATACAATGTTCACATATTACATGCATTAATAGCAGATAAAAGAAGGCCATTTGAGAGACTTATGTGTAAATTAAGGGACAAATCGTAGGAAAAAGGAAGGCAAAGGCAATGCCATCCAGAGTAACTGTAGGGTTAGACTGTGTTTCTGAGGTGTTTGTGGGGAAAATACAACAATCGCAGCTTTAAATTTCCCTCAGGTGTTACTTATGTTGTTACCATTGTTGTTTGTGAGAGAGTGGTTTTGTTTATTACTTGTATATTTGGGTGATTGAAACCTATAGATCTATATTGTGTTCATCCTAACATGTATTTGGTACTTCAGTTAATTTGTTTGTCTGATCTAAATCAAACGGCCAAATGGCTGCTCCCCTGAAAACGTTTAATACCTTCTAAACTAGCCAACATGAACTCACCACAGCATGCCCACTGCCCCTTTGTGTGTGTGTGTGTGTGTGTGTGTGTGTGTGTGTGTGTGTGGAGCGTCTTCCTACAGAACTGTCCTCTGTAAACAATATTCCATCCTAGTTCCTGTATTTATGAAGTCCCAGAGCACAATTCTGCAAGAGACAGGAATCACAGAATGATCATGGAACTGTTGCGCTTCTGTCAGTGTGCACACCTCTTCTGTCAAATGATGCAAGGTCTTATGGTGTGAAGTGTGGGGCAGGCAACTGCTGCCCATTTGGTGGACCAGATTCTGGGGCTGCTGCCACCAAATCTTGGTCAGTTCTGAGCATGTGCAC
>NW_007577948.1:439198-453639 GCF_000690725.1 Stegastes partitus | reverse complement strand
CACGCAAACACAAATACTGACACTGGAAGGGAAGCAATGAGACATAAACAGGAAAGAAATCCTGGTAAAGATCACACAGTCCCTCTCATCTTCTCTGCTATTTATTTTTTATCACAGTGAGACCAGCCCAGAACTTTAAGGCCGACAGGACGAGCGAGTGTGTCTGTGAGGGGACAGGGAGTGGTTTGGACTTCTGAAGGTGCACACTGGTGGAACACAAGCAGTTTTTGGATCTATCCATAAAATGACTGTTATGACCCAGATCTAGTCGGATATTTTTAACCTCATTCACTGCCACATTATAGCCTAGATCCAAAGTGGGACCAGGCAGAGAGCAGGTCCTGTTGGTTAGTGTAGATACTGACAATCACTCAGTAACCTTTATACAGCAATAACAAGCTACCAGGCTTAAAAGATATAAGGGGAATGTTCAGTTGATCAACATGGTGAACTAGTTTGTAGTCTTTTCAAAATAAAAGCCTACTGACCAGTAAAGTGAACTATAGTCCTACACAGCCAGAGCATTCTGCAGGACAGAGTGGAGTGGCTACAACTCATTATCAGTCAGCTATAGAGGAGAAGATGCTGCATCACTGCATCTTTTGTTGGGCTCTCCCCAATATGACTGTGATTGTTCTAAGGAAATACAGTGCTCCTGCAAAATAGGGATGGTCAAATTGTTTTGGCGGAACAGTTTCACAGAGGTGAGAGCTGCCATTAAAAAAGATGATTCACTGAAGAAAAGAAAAATAAGCGGAGCTGCCTTACCGTATGGTCCAAATCCTGAAAGAGACTTGAAATGTTTTAGGTAGGTTGCTTTGGCCAGTTTGTTGTTATTTCCCATAGTGAAGGGGATTTTCATTTGAGAGCATTATTTTTGAATTTAGGATCAGATATTGTAATCCCCTAAAATGGCCTGTGACAATTCTGGTGGAACCAAGTTAACACTGTGTTTGGGCTTTTCACTGACCTGCTTACATGTTCCATCTGCTCCAGTCACACCAAGTCTGTGTTGTGCTATGTGGATGAACACCAGAGCCAATCTCCTGGAACACTGAAGTGCCCCTTCGTGTGTGTGTGTGTGTGTGTGTGTGTGTGTGTGTGTGTGTGTGTGTGTTTACATGGCAGTCAACATGAATGTCTCCTGCTAAATTCAGGCCCAAAGCAATCCCAGCAAATGCTGGGATGCCATATGCCTTATATGCACCTGACATGCAAGTGAGGGACACTGTTGTATTTCCATAAACATGCAGTGTGTTGAGAATTTTGTTTTTGTTGCTTGTGTGTGTATTTGAGGGGAGTTTCTGCGGTGACACGATGTCATCAGGCACAAAGCACAGGAGGTCAATTACACACCCACTCAAACACATATAATAATGAAAACGTTGAATTATTATGATGAAACCATTTCCATATTAATCCCTGGCACAATGCAACATTTCCAGAGTGATAATGTCAGAGGGAGACCTTGTCTCAAGCTAAGCTAAGCATTTAGATTTACTTCAGAACATTTCAGTTCATTTTCAATTTCCAAAGCCTGTTTTCCTGTGAATGCAGACCAAAGTGTTCCTCGATACAATTGGATAGACCTATGAGTCAGAGCATGAAGTAGTAAAGTGTGAGAGTGTTGGTGCTTGTCTGGACAGCCATCAGTTCAAGCCCACCCCGTATTAGATAAACAGCCGAGTGCTTTCCTGCACAGCAAACAGGTGAGTTGCCGTCACAGATCGACAGCTTGTACAGTGAAATCACTGAGAACGGCTGCTTAGGATGAGTCTAACACCATCAGAACCATCCATTTAGACTTTCAGTGAAAGTCCACGTTTTATCAAAACCTTTTTTTTTACTATTTCACTTTTGCTAATTATAAGCAACAATCTTTTCACACAGTTTATTGTACTAAACCTACAAGTTCCTGTAGCCACTGTAGTTTCTTCTGTGAAAAGATTTAAGTCTATTATTGAAGGCAGAAATGAATTTTCTTGCATGGAATCTGAGTACAGTGGTCATAATCAAAGACCAAGATTGGGTTCATAAGGATTCTAACATTATATTCATGTGAGTTTTATTTCAAATAGTTTGTTAATGCAATAAAAAAAAGAAATGCAATCAAAATGAACGAGTGGAAGCACTTAGAAAGATAATACAAGAGCTATAAAACCCTGCTCTCTGTGGCTTTATTTTTCTTCCGCTAGCTAATCTCATCCCTTCGTTTCTTTGTCTCTCAGTCCTCGTCTGTGGCTCCACTCAAATGAAGACAGAGGAGATAATTGGCCCATGTTGACCGCAGTAATAACAGTGAAACATATCTCAGCGTCTCAGCGTATCCCACCCTCTTCCCCACAAATGTCACACTTCAGAAATGGGTTTTTAATGGGCTACATTGGCTGCCGCACATTGGCAAACGGATGCCATGGCATTTCAACGCCTGACACCTTTTCAGCCATTACTCAGGGTGCAGGATTAGGCAGTGAGTGGCCTCTGACAGTGTGATGTAGTAGATGTGAGGCAAGTGAAAGAGCCGTCTTAATTAGAAAGGAGGAGGCATTGTATCTATAAGCTACCTGGAGCGTTGGAGACACACACACTGATGTTGCAGTTGATTTGTCTGTGATTAAAACTAATCTAATCACTTAGGCCTTGTGTCTGATTTCAGATAACTCTATACCACAAGCAGTATTCCTGAGAGGAACTGCACTGTCGGGCACAACGATGTACAGCGCTTAACAAATTTATTAGACCATCACCCCATGTAAGGTTTATGCCACAGCTGCCCTACAATAACAGCATTGGTAATTAACAAAATCATTTTTTAAAAATGTTTCTGTAATGGTTAATACACCAGTATCTTTATTTTTAATGCTAGAAATATAATTATTGTTATCCATGAATTTTCAAACGAACTGTTTTGCAAAAAATGAAAAGATAGTGAAGCACATTACTATGTATTGATAAAATGTAAAATTATAGGTACTTACTTGCATTCTTGAACAGAAAAAAAAGTTTTAGTGGTTGAATGGTATGCTTGATTAATTTCTTGCTTGTCAGAGAAGCCCAGTGAGCTGGCTCAAATTTGGGTATAAAAAGGTGAATTCAATTTGAAATTCCTCTTGATGCTGGATGGTCTCTGAGACAAATAGAGAAAGTATACTGCCAACTAAGCTTTGGAGTCAATTGCCGAGACATTTACAAAATGCACCAAGGAAGAGGCAGGAAACAGAAGTTAGATGTCAGAAATCTCAAGATTGTAAGTACTAGGGACCACTGCTGATCTTCAGGCAGAGATGAATGCCTCTAGATCAGAATCTGACAAAGTCTTCAGAATGACCATAAGACATGACTGATGGAACAAGGCTTCAAGGGAAGAATAGCTGCTAAAGGCCATTATTGAGGCCTGCAAACATCCAGAAAGCCTCAGATTTGCCAGGGAGCACGAACACTGGACTGTTGATGACTGGAAGAAGGTAGTCTGGAAGGACGGGTCCAAGTTTGAACTCTTCAGTCAGCATCGTTGTGAAGCAGAAAAGCTGGAGAGCATTTTGATGCCAGATGCACAGTAAAACATGGGAGAGATTCCGTGATGGTATGGGGTTCCATTTGTGGAAACGGAGTCTGCAAATTAGTACAAATCGATAGTATCATTAACAAGGATGTCTACCACAACGTCTTACTGCATCGTGGCATCCCTTCTGGACTGATTCTGGTTGGTCATGGGTTCATATACCAACAAGACAATGAACCTACTTCAAAGCTAAGAAAACGGAATCTGGATTACTGGAACTGATGGGCTGGCCAAGTCAAAGTCTGGATTTGAATCCTATTGAACACATTTGGGCTGCAGTACATTCAAAGATTGATTGCACAAAAGTTTAATCTAAAGCAAATCTGTGGGAACAGCTAGAAACTGTTTGGAACTGAATAACAACAGAGACTGTTGAAGAGCACATAAAAACAATGCCAGCAAGAACACAAGCTGTTATCACGGCCAAAGGAGGCCATAGAAAATGTTAGTTTTTTGGTTATTGTGTGTGAAAAGTACAACTTAGTTATTTCAGTTTATTATGACAGGTGTTCTAATACATTTGTTAAGCATTTTATATTAGACAGTAGGTGAACGTTGACCTTTCTTGGGGCTCATGCAAAGTTAAAAACCATCAGTTAGAAGAAACAAGTTCACAGAGATGTGAAACACTCAACACTATCCATCCATTATCTATACACTGCTTAATCCTTTGTGGGGTTGCGGGGGGGGCTGGAGCCTATCTCAGCTGACTTAAGGCGAAGGCAGGGGACACCCTGGACAGGTCACCAGTCTGGACATCGTGGGAGGAAGCCGGAGAACCCAGAGAGGACCAAGCTGCATGGGGAGAACATGCAAACTCCACTCAGAAAGATCCTGGGTGTCCTCACCGGGATGCAAACCCGTGATCTTCTTGCTGCGAGGCAACGGTGCTAACCACAGCCCCAATCAACACCAGACCTAGACAGTCATGGAGCCACTGCAGAGCCTCAGCACCAGTAAATCTGGACCTGCATTTCCAGTTCAACTTGCAGGAAGAGCACTTGTCTGTAGGTGTAAAGCCAAGTCAGTTTAAATATTAAAGTACATTTAAAATAACAAATGTTGACCACAGTTCATGAGTTAAATGGGAGTCAATAGCACTTACTGACCGCATGCTTATTCCATCCATTAAACATGACACTACCTCCAACAGCCAGCTTGCTTAGCTTTGCACAAACACTAGAAACAGGGCTGCAGCCAGCCTGACTCAGTCTAAAACATAGCTGAAAAGTCTATCACGATAAAATGTTTTATTTCAGTTAATATTGATAATTTTTTTAATGAACTATTTTTAATTAAGGCCGGGAGATAAAGGGGTTTGCTTTGAATTTAACACTTTATCTTATTTATAGTTTGTATAGGTCATATTTTTTATGTTAACACCAAAAAACTGTGCTCATATATGAAATTAAATAACAAAAGAATGCATGTGAGCATGCAAAACCTAAAGGTTAAACACCATATGCCTACACCAGATGTAAGCTGGGTGCTCACACTTTAGCAACAGAACTGTTTTGGGATTTTCGCCAAATGATGCACTTCATCTGGCTTTGATACAATGCAAGAAATCACATCTAATCGTAATCATCAGTGAAAAGTCTAAATATATTTTGTGGAAAGTACGTCCTTTTTTTGTTGAGTGCTCTCAAATTCAGTTATCTTGAAAATGAAATGATTCTTGTTCAAAAACAACCTTCCCCATACCACTTAGCTTTGGTCTACATAAACATACAGTACAGAAAAGAAAAACGGGTCTGTGCACTCCCCAGTCGGGATCTTCCATGTCTTGTTACCAGGTGAAAAATACATGCCAGGGGCTTTGTGACTGGTGGTCCTACTAATTTTTTTCAGAAGGCTCACACATGTTGAAGTCACCAGCAAGTTCCATGATGCTGTGCCGAAAATTGTGCAGATTCCTCCTGATACCTGAAATGTTGTGGTAATAAATAACAGGCCTCTTAAATGAACACATTAGACAGTAGGGCTCTGAAATTATATTGCAGTGCTAAAGGGCTCAAAGTCAAACTGGAGGCACAACACACACACAAAAATTCACACTCCAATGTTAATCCTGCAGCTCCCCTGGTCTATCAGTCTAAAGCAGTATCTGAACATGATTATAGGCATTCCTTACAGAGGTCGTTATGAGTCAAACCCAGGGAACCCAGGTGTGGACACAGAGCAGACTGGCAGGCATCGTGAACAAAGTGATTTATGAACGAGGAATAAAACTGAAAACAGAGTGAGGAAGTTAAACTGAGATGGGGAAACAGAGCCAGTCGACCCGCTCGGGAACAGGATCAGCAGAGATGACATCGACCTGCTTGGGAATATCAGAGGCGCGTTTTATCCTAATTGTACTTGATGTACCTGACTGTATTTATTTGTTAATCACATCATAGACAAGGGACTGATCAGTCACTGAGGGGAGACTACCTTCACGTGGACTGGCCTCAAAAATTGATTGTAGTTAACTAATTAGGGATGAATCAATATCAATGCAGTGCCTAAATATGAAGAAATCTCACGATGACACGGATTATCAACAACAATTATTGTTTTACTTTATAATTATTTCTCAAATGTTTGTAGATGGGTTGTTTCTGTGGTTTTACTGTTTGTATGGTGTGACTTTTAAGTACATAAGTCAGGCAGGTGACAGTCATTTTAATCTATGTTTACTATAACCTGGGCAATATATCATTAATACAACATTAATATCATATAGATATTTTTTAAAAATCCTCTGTACAACATCTCTCTAAAAACACTGCTAAAAAAACACTTCAAACTCTAAGTTTGAATCTTAACACTTTAAAATTTAACACGGATTTGGCACAACAAAGAGTTCAAATTTGTAGTTTTTTAAATGTTTTTCTGAAACTCTTTTAAATGTGATCACTTGTTACCAATTTAACAAACTTCGTGTCTTACAAAAGATAACAGTTAACCTGTGAATAACTTAGTTAGGATATTAGAACAGTAAAGTTGTTAACTAGTTCTAACCAGGAGAGTCTTTGCTAAGGCTAACTGAGAGTTAGCGTGATGGAGCAAAGTGAGTTCGACAGTGTCGGATGTTTTAAACAGTATTTTCATATTTTCACTGCACCATTAACTTGTTATTTTTCAGTTAGTGTCTGAACCGCATCTTTGCTCTATTGCAGAAATCTTTAGGAGCCTTTAGTGGATGTCAGCCAGTAGTTGTAATGATCACCTGGGGAGTAATGTGACATTAAACTACATCAGTTAAACAACTCAAAGATGTTAGTAGTTGTAGCATATTTTTTGTCATATTTTCATCTTCAGTTTTACATTTAAAGTCTGTCGTCCTCAGTAACATCAGAGGTGTGTTTTGGAGTTATTATATATCTAAATATTTTGGTGTGTTTAAGCTAATGACAAAATTAGCCTCAGTAAGCTTTGGTTAAACAGATTAATATTTGATACAGAACTTACTTTATTATCAAAACGTGAACATTAAATCAGCAGCTTCCTATGTGTCGTTAACGTTATGTTTTATCATTCACTAGTCGATAGTAATTAATATCTACACTAGTAGATATTTCATGTTTATCAGCAGGTTAGTTTGCTGCAACTGTCCACATGGTTGCGCCACCTGTGTACAAACAGTGTAAATTCTGTGCTAATGCTGTCCAGGTTTTAGCATTGAGTCTAAATGCACAGCAGTCAGGCTGATTCGATTCAATTCGATTTCATTCGTATAGCGCAGTTTACAACATGTGTCATCACATAGCGCTGAACATAGTAAAGTATAGACCTTACAAATTTAAACAGAGAACCCAACAATCCAAAGCTGCCTTTGGACTCCCTCTGAGCAAACAGTTGGCAATGGTGGGAAGGAACCAAAGTATATCCTGCCTTCAGTCAGCTGGGACCCATCCATCCCAATTAACCCAGATGAACTGTGATTGGTTTGTTTTTACCAACACAAAAGCTTGTTACAGTTTTATTGGATTGTTTTTTTATGTGGTAAACTATATCCATCCATCCATCCATCCATCCATCCATCCATCCATCATCTATACACCGCTTAATCCTCACTAGGGTCGCAGGGGGCTGGAGTCTATCCCAGCTGACTCAGGGTGAACCACACTTAGAGACAGACAACCAAGCACACTCACATTCACACCTACGGACAATTTAGAATCACCAATTAACCTCAACATGTTTTTGGACTGTGTGAGGAAGCCGGAGAACCCAGAGAGAACCCACGCTGCACGGGGAGAACATGCAAGCTCCACATAGAAAGATCCTGGGTGTCCTCACCGGGACGCGAACCGGCAACTTTCTTGCTGTGATGCAACGGTGCTAACCACCGAGCACCTTGCAGCCCCAGCTGGGACCCTCCAGAGGTTAAATGGTGCAAAGAGAATAGATGGATGAATGTTTTGTTTTTGACCCGAGGATTGTGTCGACATTTATACTGTTTTTAATTTTCTTGTTCTTGTATTTTTTTATTTTTATATATAATTTTTTTTATATTTAATTATGTTATTGTTGCTATGACAACACCTGTGTGCCTTAAGAAAAGGTCTGACTTGTTTAAATCTTCCCAACCAATGTTGCAATTTTTCCTGACTAAAGGAAATTTGGAGTTTCTCTTTATGACATGCAGGTGGTGTCTGCACAGATACATGTCAACTGCTTTGGTCATTTTTGTGATATTGTTAAGTGTAGTTTGTCTTATTTTTACTTGACGACAGGCATGCAGGTGTTTACATAGATAACCCTTCCCCATTCACGACTAATTATGCTTTTATTTTTTTATTTTTTTTTTTACAGCTTACAGTTCTTACAGTTTTTTTTGACAGTGATTCTGAGAACTTGCCAATGCATTTGTTACTTCCAGGTTTGACTATTGCAATGTATTTTTAATTAGGATGTTCTAATAACTGTCTGTCTAACCTCCAGTTGATCCCACATGCTGCAGCCAGAGTACTGGCAGGAACCAGCAGGAGAGATCACATTTCTTCTATATTAGTTTCCCTTTATTGGCTCCCTGTAATATCCAGAATCCAATTGAAAATCCTTCAGCTCACATACAACGCTGTTAATGATTCGTCTCCTTAGTATGTTAGACAGAGCCTCTCATGCAGGATACCCTAAGCATCTCTTAATTATGCTGCTATAGGTCTGGACTGCTGTGGGATTTCCCATAATGCATTTAGAACCTCCCCTCTACTCTCCTCTTGCTCTTCCAGGCATCTATATGTCACCATTGCACATCGCTAACTTTGTCTCTTCTCTCTCCTGCAATTTTTGTTTTGTCCTCTCTGCAGGTGTCTGATTTCTGATCTGTAGTTTCTGGCCTCACCAGCCTCCAAAGCGTTTCCTGCTCCACCCTCACCCCAACTGGTGGAGGCAGATGGCCGCCCTGCCTGAGCCTGGTTCTGACTGAGGTTCCTTCCTGTTGAAGGGACGTTTTTTCCTTCTCTCTGTCTCCAAACAGCTGCTCAAAGGGAATCCTTTGGATTTGTTGGGTTTCTCTCAATAATTTTGTAAAATCTTCACCTTCGTGTGTGAAGCGCCTTGACAAGATATATATTGTATATCGGCAATATATAAATAAAAGTGAACTGACTGAATGACAGAGCTCTGTTACTGCTGCAGATGGTCACAAATTGGCATCAGCAGCAAGACTCCATGAACCCATACTAGTGTCACCAGAGTATTTTTGACCATATTCATGTCTTGTATCATCATCTAATGGCTGCTTTTAGCAAGTAAATGCAGCATGTCACACAGCAAATGTGGAAAAAAATCCATTTCATTCACTTGTGAGATGAAAATGTTGCTCTTTATTATTTCTGACTCCAGAACAATGACAGATAATTTGAGGAAGAGCAGCTTAAATGAAACGAAGTCAAATGAATCAAAACAGGGTTTTTTTTTTGCAGATTACCAGCTTAGTTACATTCAGAAAAGTTAATCAAATAGTTATTATTTGCAACAAAGTAGCAGTAATCATATTGAACAGCTCTCTTTCTATCAAGTGTTGTGGTTGCAGTTCTGTGCCATATGTTCCTGCTTGTGAGGAATTTAAACCAATCAATTTAGCTGACGTGCTTTCAATTGACATCAGTCAGACTAATAAAAACGCAACATATGAATCCCTCTTCAACTTCTTGGCTCTTACATCAGCAGTCCACCACACACTGAGACCTGGTGCAGCGAACATGTGTCTCATCAGTGGTGAACAGTGGAAGATCCAGTTCATGCAGGATTTCCAGGCTGCGGCGGGTTTGCAGGTGACTGATGCTTCACACTGGATCCTCTTTTATTCCTCCATCAGCACCCTCACCGAGGACCACCCCACCCAGGCAGCCGATTGCTGGGAAATTGTTTCTGTGTAAGGGGGTTTCCATGGTGACCAGCCACAACTTCTGATGTGTCAAGCTTACACTGTACACACAGATACAGCCGTGCACACACACTCACACACACACAGGTGTGACAGTGCTCGGTGCGGTGGAAGCAACGACACACAGCATTTATTTGGGAACCCAGTGCTGTATGAGGTTAAGAAATGACTTCAATTTGTAGCTAACAATTACCATTCCATTAGAGCAGATAGATAGTGTAGAGAACAACTTTACAGCTACTCAGACCACACACACACACACACACACACACACACACACACTTCTGGCTTCCTGCCATCCACACCATCACGACTACTACTATCACACAGATGTGGGAGGTGGGGCTGCAGAGGGAGACACAATTTATTTGTAGGTGTTTGTACATTTCGCAATGTGCATGTTAATTTAGCAGGCTGAATTATTAATGGGTGGTGCAAAGCGAGGGCATCCCTCACACTGAATACAGAGAGAAGTGGAGGAAGACAGCAACATGCACAGTGTTCTACACAATGAACAGAAGATTTCATAGGATGTGATATCTAGAGTGAAACGAGACATTACATTCAATAAAATGAACGCATTCCGATCCTAATCACTACTGACTAAGTGAAGGATTTCCCATTAAACATTGCCACCTCTCCACGCTCAATGAGCTGAAGGAGACAGACTGCTCTCCTGATCTTCTTCATCCTCCTTGATTTCAAACAGAATTCCCTCCTTTTCATTGGCACAGGGATTATGTCATCGATTGAGAAGCGAGGGAAGAAAGAGGCTCGTAGACACCGGTATGCGTTTATTCTTAATGCTCCTGCTGCCATCTTGTGATAGTAGGAGAGTATTACAGGCTGGGTTGTTACTAAGGAGGCTTCACGGCAGATGCTTGCTGCTTCTTCATATTCCAGTTTGTATGTAAAGCATTTGTCTGGATATACAGTTTCATGAAGTTCTTTGAGTGTAAAGTAGAATGACATGACAGCAACATTATCAGTCTGATTTTCCATGTTATGATCTTTCTGGGGCTGCAAGGTGGCGCAGTTGGTAGCACTGTTGTCTCGCAGCAAGAAGGTTGCTGGTTCACATCCCAGTGGGGGCACCGGGATCTTTCTGCGTGGAGTTTGCATGTTCTCTCCGTGCAGCGTGGGTTCTCTCCGGGTTCTCCAGCTTCCTCCCACAAGGTCCAAAAACATGTTGAGGTTAATTGGTGATCCTAAATTGTCTGTAGGTGTGAGTGTGAGTGTGCTTGGTTGTCTGTCTCTAAGTGTGGCCCTGCGATAGACTGGTGACCTGTCCAGGGTGTCCTCTGCCTTCGCCCTAAGTCAGCTGGGATAGACTCCAGCCCCCCCGCGACCCTAAGTGAGGATAAAGCGGTGTATAGATAATGGATGGATGGATGATCTTTCTGAAAGACTGTAAAGATATTTGACAATTCAGTAGCAAAGATTTCACTACCAATGAAATGCACGTGACAGTTTTTTTGAGTGAGAATATAAGTGTGATGTTGAAATGGGTGTTCAGTGTGAGTTGGCATTTATAGATATATGGCAGGAAGGGGAGTGTTTGAGGTAAAAATGATTCCCTCCATCTAAAGGTCTGGTCAGATGTAGGGGGACCAGATCCCAACAAACCAAATGTAAGGCACAGATTCTGTTTCTGTGGGACAATGTGGCACACAGTACCACATTACAAATAAGACATTTTGATACAGCTATCTCACTAACATGTGTTTTTGTGTTGCTGCCCTGTGTTGCTTCATGTCCTATTCTCCCCACAAAAGAAACTGAAACTCTGGCAAAGAGGCTAAAAACTCTGAGAACTGCCTCAACCACCCAGTTTTAAATAGATTCTTTGTTAAAGTTGAATTTCCTTTTCTTTGCGCTAGTTTCCATCATGTTCAATCAAAATCTGAATAGTTTCTGACTTTGTAGTGACTCACAGCTCTCTCCTTTGGGTGCAGCGTAGACAGCAAAGACAAGTTAACCTGCACTTGACTCACATGTGTTTCAGTTTGACATGATGACAGCCTTCCCTGCTGTCTTCACTTGGTAAAAGTCAGATTTTAGAAAAGCATCTGTCCTGCAGTGCTGACGTTTGAAAACTAGAGTCAGTCATAATCAACCACTGTTTAACAGAGATAACAGTGCTGTGGACAAAGAGCAGGTCGCTGGAAGGGTATTAACACGATCCAGGTGTCTAAAGGGACAGAATCTGAGCTACACGGCCTCTACAGACACAGAAAGATGGGAAGAGGACAGACTTACACAAAATCCCATCAAACAGTGGAGGAGAGAGAGACAAGAGGGGAGGTTTAGTCTTTAGGAGGACTCTTATCCAGATCTGGAGTTCTAACTATAAAAGTCCTCATACTCACCAACTGCAATTCCTACATACTAATTTTCTGCAGGGTGCTGCTCTTATTTAAGAACTAAAGCTGAGTCAACCTCCAGAGCTGCTTTTACATTCCAGCGCCGCTCCACTTTACCAAATATTTATTTACTTAGAAGTAAATAATTTGATGAGAACAACTCTATGGACTTTTATGAAACAGTAATACTTCCTTTAACCACGTGCAAACTCAGACTCAGCTCTGCACATTACATCATTTTCTATTTTTCTTTGTTGTTTCTGAAAATAATTCTCAAGTTCTTGGTCAGACAGTGTTCCAGTGTAGCGTAAATACTGAAACACTGTCTTACTAAAATGCAAACATCTTTTAGTAAAATGTTTTTTTTTTAAGATTTAAGAACATGGCAGGTGGAGGGTAACCTGTTGTCTCTGATTGGAGGCCTCAGCTCGGAACATAATGTGTGTAAATGCGACAGCAGCTCTTACATTTTGCTTTTACACTTTGCTATAAGTTAAATAATAAATGTATCGGGGCGCCGCTATAGCTCACCTGGTTGAGCTGGTGTCCCATGTGCAGGGCTACAGTCCCAATGTGGAGGTCATGAGTTCGAATCCCGCACATGACCCTTTCCCACATGTCCTTCTCCACTACTTTCCTGTCTCTCTCTGACTAAAAACTATCCAACAAAGGCACAAAGGCCAAAAAAATAAATGTATGTTACTGTTCACACTCAGTGAACAACATTAGGTCTCTCTCTAGGACATTTTTGTTGTAAAACCTGATGTGTTTGGCTGCTACATTCGAGTGACTCAACTTAATCATGCAGCAACCCAATAATCTGGGCCCACCAGGCCCTATATGCACCACACCTACATGATCATTGTTATCAGGCCTATTTTCTCATTGCACCTTTTTGTAAAATACTCATTTTTATTTTAATACCACCAATGTTGCACCTTATTGTAAATACTAACAATGTTTGCATGTTTTTGTAAATACCAGCATTTTAGGTACCTTATTGCTCTTTCTTCAGTCAGCACAATTTGGGTTCTTTTGTACGTTGTTCCCTTAATCTATTTATCTTGTGTGTAACATGCATGAGCTACTGGATACCTTGAAGTTCACCAAAGTGATGAACAACTTATCTATCTATCTATCTATCTATCTATCTATCTATCTATCTATCTATCTATCTATCTATCTATCTATCTATCTATCTATCAACAGTAACGTATGATAAACTACCAAAGAAGAAGAAGAAGAAGAAGAAGAAGAAGAAGAAGAAGAAGAAGCATTCAGGAGGACTTCAGCGCTCTGATTACCTGAACTGGTTTCAGGTGTTCAGTCTCCAGTGCTTCAGGACTGCTGGCTGGAAAGAGAAGGGAGTCTTTTTCTCTTTTCCTTTTCTCTTTCATTTTCCATCACACAGCAACAGCAGCAGCAGTCCAAAACTGTTTTAGTTTTCTCAGCATTAAGGCTACCTGAAAACACAAGCTTGGAAATGACTAGCAGGTAATATTTGTTCATATCAATCACACATCACCTTGGTGAAAGCTTTGGTCAGTGGTCTGCTATAGCGTGTTGGATCTTAAAGGATGGATTTCTGTTGATTAAAATATAAACTAATTACACACAACATATTACTTTACCTGCTGAAACTCAGGTGAGGAAATGACACTTACACTGTTGCTTGCTGTCTTGTTAAATGACAGTTCTACAGATTTCAAGTCATCTTGTGCCAAAGTGTTACGGTTTCTTCGAACCCTGACTCGTAAGAAGCCACTGGAGCCAGACGGCGAGGAGTCCACTTTCTGCCGATGCCTGACCACCCTGGACCTGGTGGGCCTGGGCGTCGGCAGCACGCTCGGAGCTGGGGTCTACGTGCTCTCAGGAGAGGTGGCGAGGGAAGTTGCTGGTCCCAGTATCATCATCTCCTTCCTGGTCGCGGCAGTGGCTTCGGTCTTTGCAGGGTTGTGCTACGCAGAGTTTGGAGCTCGTGTCCCCAAGACAGGCTCGGCCTACCTTTATAGCTACGTGGCTGTAGGAGAAGTCTGGGCATTTGTGACTGGCTGGAATCTGCTGCTTTCATATGTCATTGGTAAGTTAAGCATAAAGAAGGTTCACATGTTTTTCAGACAGTGAATGGGAAAAC
>NW_007577948.1:430468-436412 GCF_000690725.1 Stegastes partitus | reverse complement strand
TTCTTTATTTGCAGTGATACTTGCATTTGGTGTGAGAGAGTCTGCCATCGTGAACACTGTTTTTACTGCGGTGAATGTGGCTGTGTTAGTTTTTATCATCATCTCTGGTTTTATAAAAGGAGACATCAAAAACTGGCAAATCAGTGAGGAAACTATTCTCAATGGAACTCGACAAATGGAGTAAGTTTACACACATTTCTTTATTCAAATTACATTGTTCATGTACATAAAAAGAAAAAATTCTTCCTTACATCTAGCATTTTGTGAAAGTCTTCACCACACACACATTATTAGGATTTAGACCAGCTAAAAATAATTTAATAACATTTTTCATTAGGACAGTATATCTTACACTATGTACTGTAATTAGGTAGTTAATTAAAATAATAGCAGATACATGCTTTTTTTTTCACTAAGATGAGCAGTGTGATCTGAAGTACAAGACAAACACACACAACTGGCTTCTTAATTGGTCATTTATAGGAAGCTCACATTACAAAGCTTAACATCTGCTTTTGAACGTTTTATTGTTGTGATTTTTCTTTAGCTATAGACTGAGTCCTTTTCAACATTACGAAGAAAAAAGCAGTGAAATCACGTTTTCTTTGTTCAGTTTTAAGAATCTGAGTTTGACAATATAAGCATAAGTAGGGGTTTTTAAACTTGGCCGGAGCCCTTTGCTATGAAGCAGGATTTGAGGTAACTTGGTTTTACTTTGTTTTCAGAGCTATGACAATGATTCACTACTTACATCACCTTGATAACGAATGCTGCACACGTACTGTGATTAATGTTCAAGATAAAAGATGCCTGTAAAAATGCTGCTAATGACCCATCGGTTCTCTTACAAAATAGCATCACCTTTCATAGAACATTCCTTGGAGCTCGATGCACAGATATTGGGAGAGTTTTTGAGGAGGGCAAACGTTTTAGAGACCATCTAATCTCTTTCACTTCCCTAACCAGCACAAGGGATTTTCAGAGTGAACACCAGTCTTGCTTGATTTATTTTTTCTTCCTGTTGACTGTGACAAATTTCAAAGTCATGTCTTTGTGCTGCAGGCCTTTGTAAAGCAATATAACCCTTAAACAAAGACTGATTAAAGCACTGCAGCCTTGTGGTTGTTCACCTTATCGAATTTGCAGTAAGCTGCTTTAAATGATGTTTCAATATCGTTCCATTACTCCCAAGAATGTATACCACTGCCAGGATTTCAGCTGAAAATATGAGATACAAACTGCTTACGCACTTCAAGAATAGGCTATATCTAGGTTACACATTTAACTGAGTACACAGTTGTAAATATCCAGATCTACTTGTATCCTTTTGCATACATATGAACAGAATAATATAGGCAATGGTATCTGTTCTCAGTACTTCAGAATAGTTTGAGCTGCTAACTTGTAAATGGCAAACATGTCAGAGTTTACACTGTGAATGATGAAAAACTGACGTGGCTGTTCTTCCTTTGTGCAGGAACCTTACAGTGGCCAACAATGAAACTGGTGAATTTGGCGTTGGTGGGTTCTTTCCCTATGGCTTTGACGGAACTTTGGCAGGAGCAGCAACATGTTTTTATGCTTTTGTTGGATTTGACTGCATTGCTACAACAGGTACTGTTGAGTATATTACATACGTGGAGACCCAAAAGGTTTCTGTATGACTTGATTGAATAGACAGCTTCTGTACTTACTGTGATAATCCCAAACATTATTCACCGCCCCTACCTAATATGATGTGTAGTCCTTGTGTGCCATCAAAGCAACTTCAACTTGCCAAGCTACAAACAATATAAGTTCCGAAGATCCCCTGTGGGATCTGAAACCAAGTAAGATTTTGGTCCAGCATGGTCCCTGCTATGAGAGATTTGGCTCTCCGAGATCCGGCTGTTTACCTAATATCTAATATATCCCTGACCTTGACGTGTGCTGTTACAAAATAATCTGTAGTTTCTTCATCTGTGATTTTTCATAATGTTTTGGCATTATCTAGGACTAGTTCAGTGAGATAGCTTTGTTGTTTGACCTAGATGTTGAAGTATAACACTGATAAATATGTGGTTCCAGGTGAGGAGGCGAAGAACCCACAGAAAGCAATACCTATTGGGATTGTGGTATCCCTGCTCATCTGCTTCTTGGCCTATTTTGGCGTATCAGCCGCCCTGACTGTCATGATGCCCTACTATCTGCTCGACACCCACAGTCCACTACCTGTGGCCTTTGAGTACATTGGCTGGCAGCCAGCTAAGTATGCAGTGGCTGTAGGATCCCTGTGTGCGCTTTCAACAAGGTACTGATCTGTAGTCTTATAGATGAGGCCCAAAATTACTCAAGTCCATGACAAAAATTGATTTAAAGTGAAGTTTTATTTGACTGGTAGACTTCTTTGGGCTGTAAATGACTGGACTGTTTTAACTGTTCTATGTTTCTGAAATACATTTTCGCTAAACAAAAAAAATTTAAAATAAAAAAAAAAATGCCATGTCCAAAATTTTTCTCACACCTTGAAATGGTCTGAAATAGTCTAAAAACATTTGACAAAGTTTGCTTCTATACCGTTCCTAATGGCTCTTCGATTTCTACAATGTTCTAAAGCCTTCCTAATGCGCTGTACATGGAGAACAGCTGATGCAGCAGTTCTCTAGTTAGGTTCCAGTCAATAGTTTGTGAGCTGCTATTAGGGTCCATCACTGAGAGCTTTGGCTGATCATGAGATGGAGAAAAGCTATAAAGTCATATTATATACCATGCAAAAGTATGCTGTGCACAGTACAAGGAGTTCAGAATGAACAATCTCAAAGGCATTGGTAGGAAGCCAAAAGTGCCCTGGATTGGAAAGAATGGTTGCACAACAGGTCAAAGGAAGAATTATCAAAGGATCACCATCAAGATCATTGTAAAGATTTTGACTAATTCTGCTACCAACATCTCAAAGGCAGATACTCCACCAGACGCTGCACATTGCTCGTCTCCATGGACACTGACCAAGGCGGACTCTATTTCTGCAAGATGGGCTTGAAGGCAACATTTTGTGTGTGTTTGTCTGGCAACCCCTCCAAAGTAAACTGCACAATGGGGAAAAAAAGAGGATGACATAAAAATTCTGGAGTAAAACATCATCAGTCTGCATAAAAACATGTCCTCGGGCAGCATTGGACCTTCCAAGAAGACAGTTATCTGAAACATAAATCCAAAGCGGTCAGAAATGGTAAACGGACAACAATAACAACATCGTGGAGCAGCCCAGCTAGAGTCCAGACCTGAGTCCCATTGAGAATCTGTGGAGGAACTGAAGACCAGGGTGATGAAAGGAAGACTTCAACCTCAAAGACCTGCATGTAATCACAAAGAGAAGTGGAACAAAATCCCAATGGAGACATGCAGAGAGACTGTCAACAGTTATAAGAGCTGTTTCTGGGGAAAGGGTCTGAATAACTATTGATAAGACATTTATAGGAAAAAGGAAAACACAAACAAAAAGTAATTGATGACTATCACCTTTAAAAACAAAACAAAACAATTTGTTTGTAATTTCTGGCCCAAAGAAAGCTTCCAGTCAAATAATCCCTACAAAAAATTTGCCTTTTGGCATGAATAATTTTGATCTTGACCTCTAAGCAAAAAATGCCAGACTTGTCATATTTCTCAAAGTTCTCCAGTGGCTTAATGTTTAGCTTCCATAAAGTTTGGAGAAAAGACTTATATTGGACAGGGAAAAAGATCAGTCAAAATTATGGCAAAGTCAGGCTCTTCTGTCTTTCAGTTTTTGATCACTCTGAGGTACTGAAACATTGTATGTACAAACATTAATGGCATCTTCTTACTAAAATTGTCCTTTTTGTTCAACTGTTTGTTCAACACGTGTTCTGTCTAAATCAGTGTTTTCCCTGATGACACTGTCATTATTTTCTCACATTAGAGAAAAAAATCATTTAGAACCAAAGGACACTGTGCAACTATTTGCACAGGCTGAGTGCTACTAATGACAACTAGTAAAGTCTTTGTTTACAATCTGATTGTTTGTCAGAAATGTGGTGCATACTATACCATGTGAAACTGACTGAACAACCTGTTGGCCTGCTCTGCCTTCACTTCTGATATGGTTCTTCCACAGTCTTCTTGGAGTGATGTTTCCGATGCCAAGAGTGATATTTGCCATGGCCAGAGACGGGCTGCTCTTCAAGCAACTCAGCTACATGAGCGCCAGGCAAAGTCCTGTCTTGGCCACGCTGTCCTCAGGAGCTGTAGCTGGTAAGGTAGCTGTGGCAATGCTCTGAATTATACCCCTGATGACTCTGCTCATATTGTCCCAACCAACACAACTTGGTTTACTTCTAGTGGCAAGACATGGAGTTGTGACACCCTTTTGTGACCAAGAAGGTTTCTGCATCCATGTCTCCAGACAGCTGCAGATTAGCTTGTGCGTCTACACATATATACAGTGCATAAATATACACAATATAAAGTCAGCAATATACTGGCATGAAATAATGTCAACTCCCTGGCACAATTTTTTTGTTTATATTTGGACGTGAAAAGTCAAAAAATAAAAAACTCCTAGCAACTGCTTGGCAGTGTACAAAACAAACATCCAGTTTGCTTTCCTGGCACATGCCCATTCTGCATTGACTGTCCACACAGAAAGCACACGGTCTGAGGCTTTGGGTTGCACACAGATGTCCACACAGGTGCACTCAGACCTTCATGGACATGGGTGGATGATGAAACTTCTCCTATGTGGAAACAAAAGCCACAAGTTGGCCTTAATGTGTACCTGAGCAGTCTGTCAGATTAACCAAGTACATACCAAGCCTCCAAGCATTATTTTCCTGGTAATGCAGCAAACAAGCTGACAAGTGATTGAATATAAAAACTGCATTTTAAATTGTAGACTTGTGTTTGGTCACTAACATACACTGTATTTGGATGTCTTTGCAGCTGTCATGGTCCTGTTGTTTGACCTAAAGGCGCTGGTAGACATGAGTTCTATTGGGACTATCTTTGCATACACTCTTGTTGCAGTGTGTATTCTCAAACTGAGGTATGTACCCTGTATAACCAAATGACATATTCTCTTGAGTAAAATTGGCNTTTTGTGCCTCTCTTTAGCAAATTAAGCCTCACATGGTCGCAACAGAGAAACAATGTGGCTTCATAGTATTTTATGGCGTAAGCTACACTTTATGAATAAAATTGGACTTGTTCAGCACTACCGTAAATAAAATTTGGAAATTAATTACCAATACATCAGATTGAGTATTAATAATTTATCCAATCTACTTGTATTGATGAGTCTTATAATCACAAGTCATGAACTCCAATTTTGTTGACCTCTAGTTCCAAAAGAAAGTATTATGTACAACTATGAAGAGTCAGCGCTCATAGTTACAAAGAAAATGTTTGCACTGTTGCCCTGCAAAAGTTAACTTAAGAAAAACAAAGAACCCGCAAAAGAAATCAAGTTACAAGCAGTAGTTAGATTACAAAAAAATCTGAGTAAAACTATAGAAAAGCCCCACAAAAACAGCGCCATGTTGTATTCCATTGACTTTCTTCTCATACCGAAAGTTTTTGGAGCCAAATTTAAATCAGCATCTAACGAGTCATGGATGTGTCCATCCCGAGGGCTGGTGTTGAGCTTGAGTGTTCATGAGAGGTCAGAGGCCAGATCCCTTTAGCCTTGTTGGAAGATGGTTTGAGATGTTTGCCAAAACGCATAAAATTAGCCAAAATTTCCACTGGCTGTAATTTCAAAACTATTACAACAGAGACCTAATATTTTGGATTTCACCATGATTTTGGCATATGAGCACATGTGATCTTTTTTTCTGAGGATTCTGAGAGGGTGTCCTGGGACCCTCTGGTTGATTTGACATGGAATGACCATATATGCCTAGAATAGAAAGTTATGACTGTGACCTGTGACAGAGAAGGGGGATGTCAT
>NW_007577948.1:427004-429730 GCF_000690725.1 Stegastes partitus | reverse complement strand
TATTTTTCCTGCAGAGTTAGTGGAGACTAAACCAGAGCTAAAAGAAAAGCAAATGTTCCACTGAGGTTGTTAGATGGCCAGAAACACAACTGCAAGTAAAGATGTAGGTTTAGGTTCTCTGTTTATGCCTTGTTTGATATATCAGAGCTGTTATAAGTTCCTGGTTTGTCATAGCATATTTGTCAACACGTCTTTTATTCTAGATTTTTCTGATGGATTTAAGATTATAAATGACTCGCATTGAATGGCTGTTATTGCAGAGTCATGTCTGCCTTAGATGGTTCTTTCTATAATCACACAACCATTTTGATAACATGAACACCTGAAGTCATAAAGGAACCTTCTCGATTTCACTGTGGACAAATGCACTTGTGAAGAACTATGTCAGTTACACAAATGAGCTATCAAAACTATTAGTTTGTCAGAAAAATCACAATGCTATGTATGTTTATCTGTGTTAAATTGGTCTGAATGGGACAGAGTTTTTCCAGTTATATTATCTGTCTGCTCAAGAAAATGTACTGAATGAAATCTTTTTTTGTTCTTGTCAGGAACATCTAGTGTAGCGAAAGCCTGGACCGGGGCTTTTGATGACCTGGTACATAATGTTATTGCTGAAACTCTGACAAAACACACACCAATGGACTCGCCTGGCTTGGCTCCGTACCCAGACTTCTTTGCTGCCGGGCTGATTATGCTGCTCGCTGGTGATATTTACATTTTCTGTTTCAAGATAGGATGCAGAAAGTATTGAAGGAACAAGATATTCTTGAAGATGAAATTCCACTTAAGTTTATATATATTTTTTTTTCTTCTTTATTTGCAGTGATACTTGCATTTGGTGTGAGAGAGTCTGCCATCGTGAACACTGTTTTTACTGCGGTGAATGTGGCTGTGTTAGTTTTTATCATCATCTCTGGTTTTATAAAAGGAGACATCAAAAACTGGCAAATCAGTGAGGAAACTATTCTTAATGGAACTCGACAAACGGAGTAAGTTTACACACATTTCTTTATTCAAATTACATTGTTCATGTACATAAAAAGAAAAAATTCTTCCTTACATCTAGCATTTTGTGAAAGTCTTCACCACACACACATTATTAGGATTTAGACCAGCTAAAAATAATTTAATAACATTTTTCATTAGGACAGTATATCTTACACTATGTACTGTAATTAGGTAGTTAATTAAAATAATAGCAGATACATGCTTTTTTTTTCACTAAGATGAGCAGTGTGAACTGAAGTACAAGACAAATACACATAATTGGCTTCTAAATTGGTCATTTATAGGAAGCTCACATTACAAAGCTTAACATCTGCTTTTGAACGTTTTATTGTTGTGATTTTTCTTTAGCTATAGACTGAGTCCTTTTCAACATTACGAAGAAAAAAGCAGTGAAATCACGTTTTCTTTGTTCAGTTTTAAGAATCTGAGTTTGACAATATAAGCATAAGTAGGGGTTTTTAAACTTGGCCGGAGCCCTTTGCTATGAAGCAGGATTTGAGGTAACTTGGTTTTACTTTGTTTTCAGAGCTATGACAATGATTCACTACTTACATCACCTTGATAACGAATGCTGCACACGTACTGTGATTAATGTTCAAGATAAAAGATGCCTGTAAAAATGCTGCTAATGACCCATCGGTTCTCTTACAAAATAGCATCACCTTTCATAGAACATTCCTTGGAGCTCGATGCACAGATATTGGGAGAGTTTTTGAGGAGGGCAAACGTTTTAGAGACCATCTAATCTCTTTCACTTCCCTAACCAGCACAAGGGATTTTCAGAGTGAACACCAGTCTTGCTTGATTTATTTTTTCTTCCTGTTGACTGTGACAAATTTCAAAGTCATGTCTTTGTGCTGCAGGCCTTTGTAAAGCAATATAACCCTTAAACAAAGACTGATTAAAGCACTGCAGCCTTGTGGTTGTTCACCTTATCGAATTTGCAGTAAGCTGCTTTAAATGATGTTTCAATATCGTTCCATTACTCCCAAGAATGTATACCACTGCCAGGATTTCAGCTGAAAATATGAGATACAAACTGCTTACGCACTTCAAGAATAGGCTATATCTAGGTTACACATTTAACTGAGTACACAGTTGTAAATATCCAGATCTACTTGTATCCTTTTGCATACATATGAACAGAATAATATAGGCAATGGTATCTGTTCTCAGTACTTCAGAATAGTTTGAGCTGCTAACTTGTAAATGGCAAACATGTCAGAGTTTACACTGTGAATGATGAAAAACTGACGTGGCTGTTCTTCCTTTGTGCAGGAACCTTACAGTGGCCAACAATGAAACTGGTGAATTTGGCGTTGGTGGGTTCTTTCCCTATGGCTTTGACGGAACTTTGGCAGGAGCAGCAACATGTTTTTATGCTTTTGTTGGATTTGACTGCATTGCTACAACAGGTACTGTTGAGTATATTACATACGTGGAGACCCAAAAGGTTTCTGTATGACTTGATTGAATAGACAGCTTCTGTACTGACTGTGATAATCCCAAACATTATTCACCGCCCCTACCTAATATGATGTGTAGTCCTTGTGTGCCATCAAAGCAACTTCAACTTGCCAAGCTACAAACAATATAAGTTCCGAAGATCCCCTGTGGGATCTGAAACCAAGTAAGATTTTGGTCCAGCATGGTCCCTGCTATGAGAGATTTGGCTCTCCGAGATCCGGCTGTTTACCTAATATCTAATATATCCC
>NW_007577948.1:409662-423760 GCF_000690725.1 Stegastes partitus | reverse complement strand
TTTTTTTTTTAATTTGTTTATCAATAGAAGAAAAACATACATCAATTTATTCTCAGGGTTTGTGCAAGATTGGTTTTAAGTTTCAAGCTACAGGAGATTCAGGCCAGTTCAGCCATCCTAACAATTGGAGGAGAAATCTGACCTTGGATAATGATCAAAACTAATGTTCAACCCAGATTACTGATGTGAGAGGATTGCAGATGCAGTGTGACACGTCCCAAACTATTTGTAGACTCATCATCCTGATAATATGAAACATATTTGATATTTCTGAGTTAAAATCAGGATTTGTACAGTTACACTGGGTTACAAAAATGTTCTTTTGAAGCTGTCTAGGATTTTTTTTTAAAACTGATTAGGACATTTTTGCAGCGCTGAATCCAAAAATGACATCTGCTTTTCTGCATCAGTTCATGTTTTTATGCCAACTCGATTTTAAAAAATCGATTTTGCCACTAAATTGATCGCATTTTTTGACATTTGAGATTGATTTATTTTAGTATTTCTCATATGAAATCTGATTTTAGAAGAAAGATTTCAATTTCTAATCCTTCTTATAAGCTAAATGATCCAGAAGTTGATGAGCGTAAACATTTGTAAGGTAAATACAAGTAAACTGCGTGTGGTGCCAAATCAAAGTTTTGATCTCATTGAGCAAAACCAATGTAAAAGTTGGATTCAGCACATTGCAATTGTCCAAAATCAGCTCAAAAACCTTTGACACCAAAATGGGTGTAGACCAGTGTTATCATGGAAGCACATGGAGCTGTGGGAGCTGTTGCCAAGGAATGCTAAATATTCTTCTCGCTGAAGAGTAGTGTTGTGTAATCCAGAAACCGTTTAGCCTTCTGCTTGTGTTTTTACTGTTATTAGCATTACAGCAAGTTGTTGCACTATAGTTTCCAACTGCTTCCATCTGCTTCCCCATGAGGTTACATGAGGTGGTGTGCTGCTCCCTCTGCTGGTGTGGCATTGTTTTCCAGAAGTGTGTGCATTTCTGAGATTGGACACAAGTTTCTCCTTGTGTGTGTCATGAAAGCCGATTTCAAACTCGGTTAAGATTCTAAAACTCCTGCAGTGGGAGCCTGACCTTAGCATAAATTGCCTCTTGGACCAGATTGGCTTCCAGACTAGTTGTGATGTCACAAATCCTACTTGCTGGTACACGCATGAAGCTCAGATTTTAGTTTCAGCAGACATGCTTGACAAAAATCTTCTAGTGTTTAACTCTTTACACATATCTTTCTGCGCATCCAAGAGAAGTAGCAACAACAAAAACTCATCTCAAAAAATATCCTGCCAACTTAGTTTTGTAAAAAGCCAGTGTTGGTTGTTGTATAAGCAAGTTGGTTTTCATCCCAGGTACATAGACGACGATTTTGTCTACAGCCCAGACGCATTCATGATAATGGAACTGTTCAAGCCTCCATCTCGACCCACCCGCCGCACCTCTAAAATTGTCAACATAGTCATCATCATTATATGTGAGTCATCCTTTTTAACTGTTACGCTTTAACCTGTAAGCTCTCTTGTTTCCACCTGTACTGCTCACAAAGCCAGACTTCCACAGAGTCAAAGTCGTATTTGCATACAAATACCTGTGTAATATATATTTCATATTGTATTGATATATGTAGTACCTTAGATGTAGAAATGAAACACGATTCCAGTGTTGGTTTTCTCTGACGGCTGCGATCACTCCCCAGTGTTCCTGGTGATCATTCTGAGTGTGCTGCTGTCCGAGGCCATACACTCCCTCCGCAGACGGGAGGTGTGGAGTGTGCTGCTCGTCTCTGTCCTCGCGCTGACACTTGTCCTCGCCATCATTATCATCTGGAGGCAGCCACAGAGCACGACTAAAGCTGCTTTCATGGTAAACCAGAGGGGTGATGGCAGTGGGCACTCGGCTCTAAATGGAGGATTTCACGCATCTTGAGGATTTGCGTTTTTCCAATTCTATTAGGGATATCTTGTTTGGAGGGGTCAGTTGGTGGGCCTTACTAAAGGGCTGTTGGAGGTCACAGAAAGTTTATGGCAAAGATGTGAGGTGCCAACGCAGGTTAAACCTAAACTGAATGATAGCTTACATTCAGAAAAAATCATGTTAAAAAAATGTGAGGTCCACTTCCTCTAGAAACTTAGATATGTATGATAATTATATATAGAAAACAACATTTAAATTATTCTCTGCTGCCCATGTGTTAAACTCACAGGACACTATTGATAATGTTCAAGGTACAGCCTCCACAAATTGACACATTTTTATTACTTCACTTAGTTTTTAGTCTTTGTACTGAAGTGGACAGCTAGCATAGAGACACGAAAGTGAAATCAGTCTTCTTGTAACTCTTGATGAGAAAATAAAAAATACATGATTTCTAAAATGTCAAACTACTGGTTTAACATACAGAATGAGATCATGTGTTTCTGTAGGTTCCTGGTGTTCCTGTAATTCCAGTTTTAAGTATTTTCATCAATACCTACCTAATGTTTCAGCTGGAAGGAGAAACATGGATTAGCTATGCTGTTTGGATGGCAGTCGGTAAGGACGTTCTGTTTGACTTTTTTTTTTCATTCTTCCAGGATCACATAATGTGGAGATGAACAGTAAATGCCATAATGTCCCTTTCCACAGGAATGATCATATACTTTGCCTACGGTGTTCGTAACAGTGTCCAAAAACAACGGCTTGAGGAGGAGAATGTTGCTAATGTTGACGGCCAAGTTCCCAATCCTGCTGCTTGATGTTCCCTTTTGAATAATAGTTTCGTTCAAGATGATCAAGGAATCACCTTGAAATCCTTTTTATTCTTTTATTCAGCATCCAGTCAGAGTTAGACTGACCTGACATCAGTCTGATGTCTCATCTGGTTTATATTTTTTTATTCCTGAAAAAATGTGTTGCTATGCTGGACCATAAATATCCTGTTTGTCATTTTATAAATTATGACTTATTCAGTCATTCAAAGTTGTGCAACCTTGGATATTGTTATTTAATGTCAGTATTTGACAATGACAGAACTTTTAAAAAAAATATATATTGATATTGTGGAATAAATTTAATCAGAAAAATAAATGTTAAGAAATTTGTAAATAAAAATATTTCAATGAAGTGAGAGAGAGTTGTAATGTCNCCTTCCCAACAACACAAATAAAATGCTGCTTACACAATAAATCATGAGTTACAATTATATATAACAGCATAACACTCATAGGTGGCATTGTTTTTAATCATCCATACAGAATAACAAAGAGGCATCAGCTAGAAAAATTCAAAAGCAGAAGAAGCGAAACAATGGTAAAAAATAATTCACATCTGATTTTATAAAAAGGATAAAATTAACAAAAAGAAAAAAAAAGAAAAAAGAAAGAATATGTGAATCAATCTAGTTCCCATTAACTGCTTTGGAGTGAATGAACCAGCCTGCATCGTGTTGTCACAAGGTCACACATGGCTGTCATAAAGAGGAGCAGAAGTCGGAAACAAAACCAGTTGTTGTTGCCAACTACTGACAATTGAGAAGTCTTCAAGAATTGTCTTCAATCAGGAAGCTGTAATTATTCTTTTGTGACACCTGGTGTTGGCCATGTTTCATGTTTACAACAAAACAACAAAGAAGCTGATCAGTCATGTGGGTTAAATGTTCACAGTGTTCAGAAAAGGTGTTTTCATCTCCAATGGAAGACATTAACCCATTTTTGAAAAATTAAAACAATTTGGCAAAATTGGAGAAGTTTTTTTTTTTTTTGTATTTTGCTGTTTCCATTAACATTTTAAATGGGATATTTCAAAATGTCCTTAAAAATATGTGACAGAGATATGACCACAGTCATGCTGATTATTAAGCTGAATGCAAATGACATGCTGACACATGATAACATGATTGTTTAAATCAATTCTGTATAAGTAAAACATTATAGTGCCATAGAAATTACAACAGCAGCAGCACCAACAACAACTCTAGCTAGTGAGCTGGTGGCATAGCCTTTATTTACTTTTCCTTGTATTCAAAGAAAAACAAGAAAGACATTTAATCCTTTAAAAAGAAATTCTTTGTTTACAGTCCGAATTTAAGCATATTTTTTAACTTAGACTCAAGCTAGTCACGCTAAGCTAACCTTACTATAACTAAATTTTAAGCATATAGACATGAGAGTAGCTGTGATTATTTAGCAAGAAGGTCAAGAAGGATTTCCACACATTGTGCTGTTCCTCTAAGAGCCCACTAACTGATGAGAAGCTAACACTGTAGCCTTCACAATCAAGTAGAAAAACAAGTGGCCCCTGATAAAGCAGATGATTGTCTGAAGGTGGACTGGATGTTTCCTGGCTGACAAATGTCAAACACTGCTTTTTTTAGCCACAGTCCAGTGCTTTGAAAATGACTCAGCGGTGACCCCTGGCCTGAGGTCATGCCCTGACATTCAGCTTGATATTTCAGAAGGACGTCAGCTTCCATCGCAGGTAAAGGTCAGCGCCGCTGTCCTGTCAGCAGGAGATCCTGAACTCTGACCCCAGGATGGAGATGGCACTAAAGAAACAGAAAAAACTCTGTCTCTTTGTGTGTAATTAGAAGTATAATGAATAATCTTTCCAGACATCTGTGATGATCACGGTTTGTACACTATCACACTCAAACATGTCGATGGTCCCAGTGACCTTGAGGGGCGTCAGATTTGGGTCAGATCACAAAGTCTCACAGCCCATCTGTGCCACACTGGAAACAGTTCCAAGTAAGTCTAGTGGGAGAGAGGACACCTTTGCTGGTATGACAGCATAAACCAGCAGCAATCAGAAAACAAAGGATAGGGTTTGTTGAGGTCAGAGATTATGAATCAGAAAAAAATCACAAAAATTAAGTTATACACTTTTAGTGAGTACAGTGTGATGAAATAACAGGGAGCAGTGTTTTTAATGTTTTGTGCTACTTGAACTTCAACTCCATTGACTTTCAGAGGAAATATTTTAGATTTGACTTGAGATTTCTAAGAATAAAGAGTCCAGATGTGTCTCTGTGCCATGTTTTGTGATGTCTATGAGTTTTGGTAAATCTCTCAAAAACCAGACTCTCCCCCTCTAAGCTTCAAAAATTGGAGACACTCATTGCCATAAAGCAGGGGTGTCCAATCCTGGTCCTCGATGGCCACAGTCCTGCATGTTTTAGATGTTTGAAATGATCAGGATTGTTATCAGGCTTCTGCAGAGCTTGATGATGAGCTGATCATTTGAATCAGGTGTGTTGGAAGAGGGGAACATATAAAACATGCAAGATTGTGGCCCTCCAGGACCAGGATTGGACACCCCTGCCATAAAGCGTTCCGTTGCTCCACACCTGAATCTTTAACCCAGGAGGCCCTACCTGGTAGTAGTATGGTGTTCCTAGGAAAGTGCTCACTAAGTGTATGTGCACATATTCTAGGGTGACCATATTTTGATTATCGAAAACCAGCACACTTGGCCCGGCAATGAGATACTCAAATGATACTTGAAGTTTACTCAAAGACGCCTTATAACTTCAATACATTGAAAGTATGCCTCCTCCAGGACAGGACCAGGACATTTTCATCACTTTATAAAAAACAACCAGGACAGCCAGAACAGGATGTGAAAACAGGACATGTCCTGGGAAAACAGTACATTTGGTCACCCTCACATATTCCTTTAGAGGCAGGATGTTTACTGACGACTGTGGGGCCGTTAAAAGACACTGTTTTGAAACATAGTAGTTTCATCATTTTACATACATTTTTTGAGAACTCTATCCATGGGAGACCAAGAAAGCAAAAGTCTTCCCAAACTTACAACAGCAGGAAATATGTAGCTTTGACACAGTGACGAGGGTAGACGGTTTTGTTGCCTTCATCCTAAAAGGTGCAATAGATTTCTAGATGGACGAAGGTGGGAACTGCTTGCAACCTCGGTGGATTTATTTGTATTTGGATATCATCTGATAGGGCATTTTGACTGCTCTGTGATCAGATCATCCTTGTTCAACCAGATTCAGGTTTAAAGACATTGCAAAAACTTCAGTGTCAGACACAGTATAGGAACTGAGCACAGTCTTACACAGTTGTCTTCTTTGCAACTACACAATGCTATTCACTAAGATGTTTCTTTCTTTACTGTGTTTTTGTCAAACCTAACCACTACAGCCTAAAATGATTCATAATATTGCCAAATTTTGGTTTAAAGTGAACTTTTCATTTGACTAATAGTTTTCTTTTGGTTGGGATTTCCTTCCTGCCAACAAGTGAACAAATGAAAGAATTGGTAAAAAAAAAAAATAGCGTTGGAGCTTTTTTTTTTTTCCTTTTTACATTTTTCCTAAAACTGCCATGTCTGAAATTATTCAAACGAAATTTTTGCACTTGTTTTGGTAATTTCAACCATGTTCTAGAGTGTTCTGATACTGAAGAGCTGATTTAGCAGTGGGCTGCAAGGTGGAGTGGTGGTTGGCAATGTTGCCTCGCTGGTTTGTGTTCCCGTGAGGACACCCAGGATCTTTCTGCGTGGAGTTTGCATGTTCTCCCTGTGCAGCGTGAGTTCTCCGGCTTCCTCTCACAGTCCAAAAATATGCTGAGGTTAATTGGTGATTCTAAATTGTTCGTAGGTGTGAATGTGAGTGTGCTTGGTTGTCTGTCTCTAAGTGTAGCTCTGTGATAGACTGGTGACCTGTCCAGGGTGTCCCCTGTCTTCACCCTGAGTCAGCTGGGATAGACTCCAGCCCCATGACCCTAGTGAGGATTAAGTGGTGTATAGATAATGGATGGATGGATGATTTAGCAGTCAGTTACTAGCCAATTGCAAATCCTAGCTAAAACCAAAGAGGTCAGTGAGCTGCTTTCAGGGTCCATCAGTAGGAGAGAGCTGCACATTGTGGCTGCTGACATGGAGAAAGCCCGTCAAGTCATATCCAAGTGTTTTCAAGTGCCAGTGGCCACAATGCAAAGCATCATCAAAAAGTACAAGACAAAAAATAGTAATTGATATCAACCTGCTTTTGATAAAATACTGCACTTTACCTATACGATGTCACATTATTACAGTCGTGACAACTATGTGAAGCCACCACACAGGTGTCTCAGGTTAACCAAACCAGCTCTGTGGTATTAAGTGCAAGTAAGTTTCACTTAATGAGTGGTCATTATGAAATGTAGGTTTTGATTTTGGCCTTACAGTAGCTTTTGTTCAGAAAATGATGCCATGAATTGTTTTTATCACTTGATTTTATACAAGGTGCAGTAAAGAGAAAAATCAAATCAGGACCTAAATCATATCAGCATCTTGGAAAACCAGCCACAGTTTTTATGCAGTTTTAGGCTGTGTCTGTGTTTTCATGTCATCTCAGACTCCAGCAGTGGTATTCAGATTACTTACATGAAGGCAAATAATCAAAAACGAAGAGAAAAGAAGAACCACGGATTGTGCAGTAAAATGTCTCCAGTGACTGGTGTGTGATTCTCTCACATCATTAGTTTTATAATACTGATGCTTCAATGTGCAAAGCAGCAGTTTACTGTTGTAGCTGATTGAGATGGAGCAAGTAATTTTACTACTTTATGTACAATTAGCTAGCTTTGAGCCCAGTCTAGGGGTTGGACCCCTCCAATGGGTCACAAGATAAATCTGAGGGGTTCATTTCAATTATGTAAATGAAGCCATCTGAGAAGATGAGACAGGGAATCGCTGTTCAGTGGAACTGTTAACAACTCCACTTTGTAGGCTGTCACATGTCAGACTGAAAAGAAAAAAACGAACAAAACAAAACACTGTTCGTGGAAAAACTTAAAAAATCTTTACATTAATCTGAAAAGTGGGTAAATACTTGTCACTCTCTCTTTGTTTCCCGTCTTTCTCCCTTTTTTCTTCCTGCTTTGTAAGTCTTTCTCTCCTTCTCCCATTCCTCCCTTTCCCTTTTCTTTCCTATTCATCATCCTCATTCCTACCAATCTCCCTTATTTGTCTTCCTCATCTCTGTCTCCTCCTTCATAATCCCTCCTCTGTCTCCACATTAGTTCTCCCTTTCTCCCATACTTTTCTCCATCCGTTCCCCTCCTCTCCCTTTCCTCTTGTTCCCTCCCTCCCACCATCTCCTCCTCTGCGATCCTGCTGTGTTTCTTCTTTATTTACCGCAGGAGCTGCTGAGTTTTCCAGCAGGCCCTGACACTTTAGGCTCTGATGGATAGGCCTGCCAGCGGACGAGTGTGATAAACGGTGAGGTGATGGATAGATCTGCCGGGGCGGTGGAGACATCACAAAGCAGTTTCGCTGTTTCGCAGCTCCTCGCCAGGCAGCAGGAGGGCCTGAGGGCGGCCATTTTGTGCCAAGCCACGGGGCCCCTAATGGAGGAGCTGGGGCCTAATGAGGCCAGATGATTAGACAGCAGAAAGATGGGGGTGGGAGGGGATGGAGGGGGGCCAGTAATCTGACTCCAGTAGAAATATTGGGACTTTAGTGAAGAAGAACTCCTGATGGTGAAGCCTGTCTGACTTGTAATCAAACAAAGCCCATTAGAACACAGTGAAACGGTAAAACAATGTTAATGGTATTAGTCAAGACAACCAAAGATACCAAATGTATATGAATATACTTTTAAAAAAATGTGAAATTACTAAAGCACACTAGATGGAGTTGGTTTTGACTACTTTCCTTTTCCTGTGTTTTGGAGCTATGTGTAGCTGACACCATGTGGCGCACCAACACATCAGATCTTTATTCACATTCACATACATCTAATCTCACATAGGGCACATAGAGGTAGACTAATCACATTTTTATACAAGCAAAATACAAACCNGAGGGGTTAGCCTTTAGCCTATCATGGCTCCTGGCTCTCTTCCCCCTCTTTTGTTTACATTCACACCGTTTGTGCTTCCTTCTCTCTCGGGTAACTGCCGGTGTAGTCTCCGATTGGACTCCGTGTTGGTGTAGTATGTCCAAATCACAAGCGATTGCTGCAATTCCAGCACCGTTCACTGTCCTGATGCCCAGCAAAGTCTGCCGGCCGCAAGTTTTGCGGAATGAACGTCTGAAATAGATAAGATACTCAAAACGTTCACTTTCGTTGTCTCCTGAAGGGGCTGCTGGGTCTATGTGTGCCGTCATCACCATGACAATGACTTGAGCCTATGCCAATTAAAGCTGCATTTCATTTTTTATCTCTCCACTAGGGGGCAGTAAAACAAGAACAAACACAGCATTGGCATTTCATTACCTCATAGTGTTAGCAGTTACAGAATTATATCTCAAAATTATAGGGAGCAACTTTTAATATGGGACTATGTGTATGTTCAGCTCTAGTTTGGTTTTTACTACCTCCTGAGGGCAACACTGTGTCTGACTCCTTCAGGATGTGTTGTAGCTGGTTGCCTTAACTTATTCTACCTGATGTTAGATGTGTTTTTAAACTTGTTCGTTTGTTTCTCGTGAAAAAATGTTGCCTGCTGTGAGTGAAAACAAACCAAAACGGTGACGCTGAAGCTGTACAATAAACTGTAACTGACTGTAAAGCTGTATGGAGTGAGCTGAGGTTCAACTGACTCTAACCAGAATTCTGTTACGTTAAAAAACTCACCAAAAAAAAAAAAAGCTTTCATTTGAAAAATCCTCTGACATGATGATGGTCTCTTTGAAAATGTATTTTACTGAGAAGTTGAGACATTACTGTAGAACTGTCTTGCCCTTAAGCCTTTTTAAACGACATAAAACTATAGAAAATCTACCTTTATTTACTAAAATTAAGGGAGAAGTCTGACATGTACTCCTTTCAGATATTTCTTCCCATTTGTTCTTTTTATCCACTTATTCATTTTTCTACTTGGTAAATTGCACTTTTTTAAAAAGTTTAATAAATTAATAAATGTTTTGGCAGAACTGTGAACCTGACATTCATGCCAATAAAGAACAGCTGAGTTGGAAAAATATATATTCCAATTCCCAGTCAAGTAAAACCAAAACCTTCTGCAGGACTATATTCCATGTGAGTGACAATGTTTGGAATTAAGATGAACTGAACCTTTACCTTATGTGAAGCCTTTGTTCGTTGACTGTGACGAGTTACAAAGTCTTAGCACGCCTAATCGTTATAACTCCTCTTTGTTCAATTGAAATGACAATGAATTAGTCCGACTGCTGTTTCAAGGTACTTTCATTTATATAGTAAATAATTGTCTTTACGTTCTCTCTCTCCTCGGAGCTCTGATCAGCGCTCTGATTGCCAGGCTCTGTTGTCGTTACAAGGTGCCAACGCCGAGACGCTAATTAATGTATCCAATCTAGTGTTCATTTGTCAAGCATCACTCTTCATTTGGGGAGCCTGCAGGACATGCTGCTGCCAGTCTCTGAGGGCCTGACATATGTTTATTTTTCTTTATTGTTTTGTTGTTTTCACAAGATGCGTCTGTGTATTAAAGAAGCAAGGGAGCTACATGACCACACCTGAGTGCTCTAGCTGACAATGAAGTGAAGAGAGGAAGCACATCCTTTGTTATTTTTAGAAGGATGATTTGTACATTAAAGTAGAAATTTCCAGCCAAGTGTCTCTAAGCAACAGCATCCAAAACTGAATTCACCCTCACTGTTTGAGCCACTTCAGCATTTACTCTGCAATTACATATTGTAGTTGAGGTACATGACGTCAAATTGCAGGAATTTGGGGAATGAAAACCTACAAATTCTTGAAATGTATATAACTGTGGTAGATGTAGATGGTAGACGAGTAAACCATGGTGCTAAAGGCAAATATAGTCAAGCTAATGGACTTGGTTGCAAATTTGTATTATCTCATCAGATGAGGAAAAGTCCCGTGATTGGCTAAAATCCTTCATCATTGGCTAGATTTTCTGTAGCTTAAAAACTGTGAAGAGGCAGAATATAGAAAGTTAGTGTGGATTTTTTTTTTTTTTGTCCCAATGATGCTTGCAAATATGCTACTAACTAATAAAATCATGCAGATTCACACTTTCATATTAAATTCACATTACAATGAGAGGCTAGTTTGCTGAAACTCGATATGGATTGACTGCAGTATTTAGGCTTTGGGCTCAGTCTGGGTCATTGATGGAATCTTCCAAATCCAGTGATGGTTCTGGACAGACAACAGTCTTTTGAAATAACTGATGAACTCTATGTGTCAGCTGTTATTCTTTATACAAACTGATCCACATTGAGAGAGGTGCACAAAGTAGAAACACTAACTACTACATCTTTCCCAGCTGCTGATGTGTTGGGCTGCACTTTTTTTTTTTTTTGTTAAATCCCGAACTCCTCTTGTCTGTCTCTGGGGCTCACCTGAGCAGCTGCCACCACTAACACTCAAAATAAGTCCATCAGGGACACCCCGGCACACACACACTTGTGCAAGCTCCCCTTATTAGCTGCTCCAGATTGGCCATCCTGAGGCCCAGATGCCTGTGACCTCCCCGCGCCCCCTAAATGCAGAGTTATTGTGATTAAAGCATGATTGGCAGCGCTGGTTATTAATTCTAATCTGGGGCACATATGCGGGGTGGTGGGCAGAGGGCAAGCAGCCGTGTGTGCCAGGCCGACGCCACACGGAGGCTAATTCACTCTGACACGCTATCAGAGCACGGTCACACACACGCTACGATCCCCTGACACACCGACACCGCCTATAGGCAACACACACTTTTTTTTTTCCTCTAATGCACAAGAGAGGGGAGGCGAGGAGAGAAGGTTATCCTTTGACAAAAAGCACACACACACTCACACGCAGATTTAACAGCACTCCAGCACAAAAGTGGCATTTCCTGAAAACCATTAGGGCGCTCTGTACCTTCAAGTACATCATTTGAAAGCAGAAGCAGCATGTGTTTAGCAAATCATTTCCATCTCAAGACTCGTATAAAGGTCTTACATTTACCACTTAGAGGCAGTGATGGGTTATTTTCAAAATATGTTTTCCTCCCTCAAGGTAAAAGCCTTGAAGCAAATGATGTCTCGTCTGTATTAATAAGTCTTTTCTTGGGTTAAGATGTCATCTCGGCAGCTAGAGTCGAGCCGGAGTTACTGCAGCAACATTGCGGATGGAATGGACCAAGTCTGATCACTAGCTGAGTGATTGTCGTCGCTAATGAAAATAAGAAATGTGCTGGTCCAATTGCTGTGAGTAATAACACTTGCAATGCTTAAAGTAATTGTGGTAATTGGCGAAAGGAGTCATCTCAGAATGTGTGTGAACGAGGCTGACGTTCTTACCATACTGGACACCTAAGCGAGTCAAAGATTTTAAGGCCACAAACCACTAATTTGAAAGATTTTTTCTCCAGTCTCCCAATTCAGGGTTGATCTATTCATCTATACCAAGTGTGTACTTATAATTCAGTATGTGAGCAGGCACGCACTGAAGTGGGATAAAAGACTGTCAGTGGAAAGAAAGAGGTAGAGGTACTCCTGCTTCTCCTGTAGAGGGCATTGCTATATCATGCAAGTGGAAGTGAACTGATACAGGTCCTTTCCACAGTAACAGAAGAGATGATACGGCAGCAGAACATACACTGTGAACATACATCCATGATTTTGAGTGAGGCTCAAATGCTTCAATCTGCACACAATTTTTTTTATGTCACCCTGTGTGACCTGGACACTGGACATTGCAGGCAGGCTATGTTCAGACAGTCAGGTAGTGTTTCAGAGTGTGCTGTAAGAGAGTATGTTTCACTGTGACGATGAATTCAGCATCCAGACAGCATTGGATCAATTTGTCCCCATGTTACCACTGAAACATTTAAATGTCTGTTTTAAACTTTTAATAAGATAAGTTACCAACTCACATGAGATTGGTATTTTGGTTAAGCAACAGAGCCACAAAAATATAGTTTGTCCATGACCATTGGGATTACACATGGAGTGGTTTTCTGATGTGATGCCAAAATTTGCAGCACAAGATGTGTGCATTTCAAAACTCTTCTAATTTACTGCTGATGATTTCTTTTATGATATGACATTGATATTGTTAACTTTTGATAAGGTTTAGGCACAAAAACTATTTAGGAAAGCATTGCTCTTTGAGTTAAAATACAGCAGCTATGCAGCGTGTTCACCCCCTTTGGATGTTTTCCTCTTTTATTAATTTCCAACACTGAATTGTGGCCAGTTTACTTTGGCTTTTATATGATGATAAGTGAAGTGGAGATCATCAGACTGCAGTGACTGTGTCTGATGATTGTGGTTTGAAGACACCTGTATGTGGAAGGTCCAGTCCCTGGTCAATCCCTTCTCTGGACTATAACTACACCATGAAGACAAGACAAGACTCCAAGCAGCTCTGTGAAGAGTTTACTGAAAAGTCAGTGGATGGATCCAAGAAAAGTATTAAGTCAGTAAATATCCCTTGGAGTACAAGGAAACCATCATTAAGAAATGTAAGGTATGTGACACATAAATCTGCCTAGAGCAGGCTGTCTTTAAAAACCTCAGTGACCATGTCGGGCGAAATTAGTGAGGGAGGGCACAAAGACTTTTATGACTTCTGTGAAAGACTTACAAGCTTCAGCGATTGAGATGGGAGTGGCTACGAATACAGCAACTGTTGCTTGAATTGTTCACCAGCCAAAACGTCAACAGCTGGAATCAACTGGAAGAAGGTTCTATGGTCTGTTGAGATCAAAATTGAGCTTTCTGGCCATCAGACGAGACACTATGTTTCGCTGATCCCAAACACTGCACTTGGTTCTAAACGCACCACCTCTACTGTGAAGTATGGTGGTGGCAGCATCATGATGTGGGGATGCTTTTCAGCAGCAAGTCCAGGAAGACTTGTAAGTAGAGGGCAACATGAATAAAGAAAAGTACAAGGAAATCCTGGAGGACAACCTGACACAGTCTGCAAGAGACGTGAGACCTGGGAGGTTTGTTTTTCATCATGACGATGCCCAGAAGCTTACAGCCAAAGCTATACAGGAATGGTTCAAAGACAGCTAAGTGAATGTTCTGGATTGGCTGAGTCAGAGCCCAGACATCAATCCAAATGAGAACATGTGACTGGACTTAAAAAAAGTTGTTCACTTTCAACCGCTGTGCAACCTGACAGAGTTTAAGCAGTTTTGCAAAGAAGAATTGACCCCTACAAAGAATTGC
>NW_007577948.1:405242-408910 GCF_000690725.1 Stegastes partitus | reverse complement strand
CTTCATGTACGCACTCTACTTAGTTTTTTCTTAAAATTAAACAAGCTTTTATTCAGCTATCACAAAAAAGGCCCTTAACCTTCATAAAGTTTTTCAGGAAAAGCTTGAACAGTAACCCGTCTTAGGAAGGAGGACGGTGCTGGTAGAAGCCTGAAGAGTGAAGCAAGAGAGCTGAGCGTCTGTAGGAGATGCTGCAGATTCTAATTAATAGCTGGCAGTGCATTATGGTGCATTATCGTGGCTGGTCATAAACAGTATGGAGTCGAGGACTGAGGTGAGAGTGCTTTAACAGGCTCCTACCATCTGCACGTCAACGTTTAATGACAGTGACAGCAGCCCTGCTCGGCGGTATTAAAGCAACACACACACACACACACTCAGTGTTGCAAACACTCTTCAACATTTTTAGCAACATTTAGAGACGTTATCATGATTCTCCCAATGATGATCCCCTGAGGCATGAATTAGAATAAAACAGGAATTTACTCTTAGCATTTCTTTTCAATATCCTCTTCTGTCTTATGTCCCACTCTACTTCCATTTTCTCCTCTTCTGTCCCCTTTTCTTCTCTCCTGTCTTTTGGTTCTCTTCTTAACCTCTTCTACCCCCTTCTGTTTCTTTCTTCTGGTCTACCATCTCTAAAACATACTCTGTTTTCTCCTCTCATCCCTTTACCCTCTCTTCCCTCCTCTCCTCGCTCTTCGTCGGCACATCTGGAGGTGTCATTTAAAAGGCCCGTCCCTTCAGGACCTGACGCGCACACACAGGGACACGCATTACCTCTAGTGTCATTACTGTAATGTTATTTTTATGCGAATTCAACATGGAAATAGGCGGGGGAGGACAGAAAAGACAGAAAGGAACATCAGGAAATAAAAAAACAAGGAAGAAAAAAAAAGAAAGAAACAACAAAGGGACACACAGTGCCCAAGGAGCAGAGAGCAATCTTTCATTTATTCAATTAGCTAACGAGGCGAGGGAGCCAGACGCCGACAGAGGATTGATAGTAGGGAAAAACTTCTCTCAGCAGGCGACGCTTACTCAGGACTTTTTACTCCAGTCTCTTTTTGCTCCTCTCTGTCTTTCCCCCCCCTTTCTCAAGAGGAAGGTTCAGTGGGGGAAAGAAAGAGAGCTGAAGGGAGGAGACTTGGAGGATGACCTTGAGCAGCTGCCGTCTGTCTTGGAAGCAAGAACAGGGAACGTACAGTCGTCTTCAAATGTATTCAGACCCTTCCGTTAAAGAAAAGGCAAAATTTACAATAGTCGCTCAAATAACTAGAAACTGAAAAAAGTAAGAATTTAGTGAAATAAGACATTGTTTTTGAATTGTGGTCGAAAAGAATAATTTCAAAAAACAAAACAAACAAAACTGTCCTGGACAAATCAGAGCGCTTTGCTGATGAGCAGTGGGTCAAAATCAAAATACCTGTCAACAGGTGCAAAAGTCTGATTGAGAGTTTTGAACAGTGGTTGGATGTATGTACATTTAGTCAAGTTCTGTACAAATTTAAGGGACTTGCACTTTCCAAGTAAATGTGAAAAATGTTGAAATGTACCCACCCGACAGATTAAGATTTAGCCTGTATATATATATACAAATTTTTAGGTGACTTGAATTTCTTAAAGATTCTTTTCAAAGACAATTTGTCACTGGTTGCAGTACTATGGATAACTACCTTCCCAACAACACAAATAAAATGCTGCTTACACAATAAATCATGAGTTACAATTATATATAACAGTATAACACTCATAGGTGGCATTGTTTTTAATCATCCATACAGAATAACAAAGAGGCATCAGCTAGAAAAATTCAAAAGCAGAAGAAGCGAAACAATGGTAAAAAATAATTCACATCTGATTTTATAAAAAGGATAAAATTAACAAAAAGAAAAAAAAAGAAAAAAGAAAGAATATGTGAATCAATCTAGTTCCCATTAACTGCTTTGGAGTGAATGAACCAGCCTGCATCGTGTTGTCACAAGGTCACACATGGCTGTCATAAAGAGGAGCAGAAGTCGGAAACAAAACCAGTTGTTGTTGCCAACTACTGACAATTGAGAAGTCTTCAAGAATTGTCTTCAATCAGGAAGCTGTAATTATTCTTTTGTGACACCTGGTGTTGGCCATGTTTCATGTTTACAACAAAACAACAAAGAAGCTGATCAGTCATGTGGGTTAAATGTTCACAGTGTTCAGAAAAGGTGTTTTCATCTCCAATGGAAGACATTAACCCATTTTTGAAAAATTAAAACAATTTGGCAAAATTGGAGAAGTTTTTTTTTTTTTTGTATTTTGCTGTTTCCATTAACATTTTAAATGGGATATTTCAAAATGTCCTTAAAAATATGTGACAGAGATATGACCACAGTCATGCTGATTATTAAGCTGAATGCAAATGACATGCTGACACATGATAACATGATTGTTTAAATCAATTCTGTATAAGTAAAACATTATAGTGCCATAGAAATTACAACAGCAGCAGCACCAACAACAACTCTAGCTAGTGAGCTGGTGGCATAGCCTTTATTTACTTTTCCTTGTATTCAAAGAAAAACAAGAAAGACATTTAATCCTTTAAAAAGAAATTCTTTGTTTACAGTCCGAATTTAAGCATATTTTTTAACTTAGACTCAAGCTAGTCACGCTAAGCTAACCTTACTATAACTAAATTTTAAGCATATAGACATGAGAGTAGCTGTGATTATTTAGCAAGAAGGTCAAGAAGGATTTCCACACATTGTGCTGTTCCTCTAAGAGCCCACTAACTGATGAGAAGCTAACACTGTAGCCTTCACAATCAAGTAGAAAAACAAGTGGCCCCTGATAAAGCAGATGATTGTCTGAAGGTGGACTGGATGTTTCCTGGCTGACAAATGTCAAACACTGCTTTTTTTAGCCACAGTCCAGTGCTTTGAAAATGACTCAGCGGTGACCCCTGGCCTGAGGTCATGCCCTGACATTCAGCTTGATATTTCAGAAGGACGTCAGCTTCCATCGCAGGTAAAGGTCAGCGCCGCTGTCCTGTCAGCAGGAGATCCTGAACTCTGACCCCAGGATGGAGATGGCACTAAAGAAACAGAAAAAACTCTGTCTCTTTGTGTGTAATTAGAAGTATAATGAATAATCTTTCCAGACATCTGTGATGATCACGGTTTGTACACTATCACACTCAAACATGTCGATGGTCCCAGTGACCTTGAGGGGCGTCAGATTTGGGTCAGATCACAAAGTCTCACAGCCCATCTGTGCCACACTGGAAACAGTTCCAAGTAAGTCTAGTGGGAGAGAGGACACCTTTGCTGGTATGACAGCATAAACCAGCAGCAATCAGAAAACAAAGGATAGGGTTTGTTGAGGTCAGAGATTATGAATCAGAAAAAAATCACAAAAATTAAGTTATACACTTTTAGTGAGTACAGTGTGATGAAATAACAGGGAGCAGTGTTTTTAATGTTTTGTGCTACTTGAACTTCAACTCCATTGACTTTCAGAGGAAATATTTTAGATTTGACTTGAGATTTCTAAGAATAAAGAGTCCAGATGTGTCTCTGTGCCATGTTTTGTGATGTCTATGAGTTTTGGTAAATCTCTCAAAAACCAGACTTTCCCCCTCTAAGCTTCAAAAACTGGAGACACTCATTGCCATAAAGCAGGGGTGTCCA
>NW_007577948.1:377294-399150 GCF_000690725.1 Stegastes partitus | reverse complement strand
TCATTTGTAATTTGTTATTGCTGATCATTTCTTCACTTGATGTATGTGCCGAGGTTAGAAAAAGCTTTCAATACTGAACATTTGTTAGAGGTCTCCTTGAATCATCATTAACGTTTTGTGACATCATCATTGGCTCAGGTGGAAGAGCGGGTTGTCCTCTAATCGCAAGGTTGGTGGTTCGATCCCCCCTCCAGTGTCCTTGGGCAAGACACTCAACCTGAAGTTGCTTCCAATGGCAGGCAGCACCTTGCATGGCAGCTCTGAGAAACACACTGTAAAGCACTTTGAGCACCACTAAGGTAGAAAAGCGTTATATAAGTGCAGACCATTTAGCATTTACATCACATCTAGTTTGGAGTCAATCATGATCCAGTATGAAACTTACACACATGTCGTCAGGGGCTCTTAAATCTGTTACTAGAAAATGTGACTTGTCCACTGTTCTGACGGTTATAAAATCATGATTATAAAGAAAAGTCATATGTAGTCACTTCAATAATTCACTTATTTTCACATTATTGTTTGAAGATTTCATTTTATATGAATAAAAGTGGCATTTTCTGATCATTTTGCAATCAATAACCTGTAATGACCAAGTGAAAACATAACATTTAATATTTTTTTGCAAAATCCTTAGAAATCAAAAAACTGAGATCTCTCTTTTGCCAAAGAACTGAGGCTCCAAATTGTTGTCAGGTGAGTCCTTGATGCTTTATTTTGATCGAGATGTGTCTAGAGCTTGATTGGAGCTCACCTGTAGCAAAATGAATTGATTGTGTAAAGATCCCACATTTCACAAGTGATATCAGGACAAGGACTGGCCACCAAGTCCAAGGAACTCTTTATAAACCTCTGTGAAGAGTTAAAGGTAGAGACCAGGGCTATGGTATGAAACCATTTTCAAAGCTCTGAGCATTCCCCAGAGTACAGTGGCCTCAATAACTGTGAAATAAACAATGTCTGGAACTACCAGGACTCTTTATAGATTTGTCTATCCTACCAAATTGATTTACCAAGAAAATCATTGGTCATCGAGAATGATCCACAACTCATCAATCAGGTCTTCATAGTTGAGAAGCTAAACTAAGGCTCACTTGCAGTTTACCAAAAGGGTGTTAAAAGATTCTTACAAGACTATTTCATCCGGTGTGACAAACCTGAACTTTTTGGGAAGAACTCCAAGCTCAAGCTCATCACATGTTGGATACCATCCTGACAGTAAAGTATGGTGATGGCAGCAAAATTACTCTCAGATGCACAGACAGGGAGACTTGTCAAAGAGGAACGAAGGATGGATGCAGCAGAGGGAGAAATCCTTGAAGAAAAAAAACTGCTCCAGAGTGCAGAGATCTGGTTCACCTATCAGCATGGCCATAACCCAAAGCATACAGTCACACTGGACTGATTTCAGGACAGGCCTTTAAATGGCCCAGCCAAAGCCCAAACTTTAACCTCACATCATATGACCTGACGATCTATGAAGACATTCCCAATCCAATCTGACAGAGTTTTAGAGGAACTGCCCGATTCAAGATGTGCAAAGACTGAAGAGACTTATCCAAGAAGACTGGGAGCTGTAAATGCTGCCAAAGTTGCATCCAAAAGTACAGAAATACTGTTCTGAATGCTTTAATGAACAAGAGATTTCAGTCTTTTGTATGATTTTTGACACACTTGCAAAACAGTCTAAAAACTCTATTTATTTTTTCGTTGTTTGGATTAAAAAAAAACATTTCATCCATTCAGAATGAACTCTACAAGACAATAAGGTGTGCAAAAAGCAAATAGGTCCTAATACTTTCTGAAATGACAGTGAATGTCTTTCAGTCGGCCACTGTTGTAGTTAAGGTGTGGATACATTTATGTAAATTACAATTAAGCCGGTTGTAGGGAGAAAACATGGTGATCAAAACCCTGCATTAACAGTTGAAACGAGATAGAAGGTGAACATATGAGAGGTAGCAAAGTCCGTCATTATGTGTGCAGCAATGTTTTAGGAAAGGGTAGGCTTACACAAGTCTGGTACAAGTCCAGTTTATTCATTTATTTAAAATCTAATACTCTTAGTTACTCTCTAATGGATGTTTTTGGAAAATTGAGCATGAAACAAGTTAGCTTTATTTTTCTCCATCTCTGTCCGACTTCTGTCTGTAATGGTTCCTCTGGCTCATACTGTTTGTTAAAAGATTCTCATTAAATCAGTTTTAACGTAAGGGATATGGGGAGAAATGCACAGTCCTTATTGTTTGCAAAAAAATAAAAATAAAAGGTTCAGCTCAATCAAATCAAAACATAAAAAGTAGCGTGACCCTAGTGAGGATTAAGTGGTGTATAGATAATGGATGGATCTCTATTTTTCTGCTGAGATGTTAGCATGTGGTCACCTCAGCGTCTCATGTCATCCATCCCCCCTCTCCCTGCTCCTGTCCGCCTTCTCCCAGCTGGTTGTATTGATGCTGAGCGTCCAGAAGAGACTGCTGTTGTTCTGCATTTGGCCTGGATCTCTTGCACTTCACAAAGCCTTTGACTGAGGCATCAGTCAGAAAGTGTTTGTGCTTTTTAGGTTTTAATTGCAGCGCTACAAGAGAGACCAGTGAGACTGAGAAGCAGAAATGTCGCCTTGCGCAGGTGGAATGACAAAACTGTCAATATTTAAATTGAGGACCTAAACCTCAGCGCAGTCTTAATTGCCTGATCCAGCAAAAAGAAAGCCATTAAAATTGGACTCTCACTGTTTCTAATCACACAGTGCACTGTAGAATAGAAAGAAATTCACTCATTTAAAAGAGCAATCAAATTATAATTTACCTATTATGATGATCAATAAACAATTAACATCTTACGGCTGAACAGCCCAACTGAGCGCCGCTGAGAATGAATCGCCACCAATGAAACGTCTTGTTCGAAAATGATCAAATCTTGAGAGGCTGAAGTAATATCTCGATGCCAGTGAAATGCTGGAACTGATTTTCATATAAAAGTCATGCTCAGAGAAACATTAGAATAATTTAAGGCTCGATAAATCTGGCTGCTCGCATCTGGTGTGGAGACAACCATTTCTTAATAAACCTCCACTACTTTGTGGACAGAAGTGTCACTCCACGTTTTTTTACACCTCACCAACTCCGCCTATAAAAAGTCACTTTTCACAAACGCTATGCTGATATCATTCCCACCGCTATGGATCACTTATGAGATTGAATGTTTGTAATATCTAATAGCACAGCTTACATGTGACAGTCATAAACACGTCAGTCCGTAGATGCTTAATGTGATGATGGCTTGGCTGCTGTATCAGGACACTACTATCAGCCTGCTGCATTTACCATTCATATTCTCAACTAGCCACTTTAGCAAATAAGCAAACTTTAACTGTAACGCAGATATTTTTTTTTACAGTGTGACCTTTCTGTTCTGTGAAAGGGACTCTCTAAGCACTGTGTCATAAATGTTTCACTTGAGAGCTCTTCTACTAACAATCCTCTGCTGCTGCTGCTGCTGCTGAGGACTTAAACATTTCGGCTATTATTCTTATTTGTTTCTTTATTGGGTGAAATGCAGACATTGAACTCTGAGGAATGATAAAGTGCTGTTCATCAAAAAAAGTTTTGTTTCTTACTTTCTGTTCTGCTTTGTTTCTGGCCAGAATGAATAAAAAATAAAAGATATGAGTAAATTAGCTTTACTAGACACTATGTGTGACTTCAAGTAGTTTCCACTTCATAGTTTTATTCAAAGCTCGATACATTGATATGTATAGATAATGGATGGATGGATGTATTTTTGGGGAGCAACACAAAAAGAATAGTTGAATTGAATAGTAATCAGAGACAATGAGCCTTTAGAATAGACATTTTACAAGTATCTTCAGGATGTGAGTCTCAGCAACACTGCAAAAAGTGGCGAATAATTTTGAAAGTGTCGAAAAAAAATCCAGCAAGAAGACCGAACATTTCCTTAATAAGCTCGATCATATAGTGCGCCTTGGCTCCACATAGTTCAACTGGTGAGCAGCTCTTCTTCGGTAAGTTATCACAGAAATTATAGAAGCTTATTTTACTGCTGCCGTCAGACTGTCACTAACTCACATTACACCTCTGTCCAAAAAGAGACTTGGCTGCTGCATCAGTGGTCCAACGGTCTGTCAGAAAGTTCCTAAAGTTTTTTTTACCAGGCCTGTCTGCCTTGAGTTTGCATGTCGCCTTCTTATTTTGTCCTTTACACTCTGAAATGAGACCTCGCTTTCAATTGCCAGCCTGACAAACGTAATTATTACACAATAACCACAGGGAGTTCATTTTCAGCTTAAGTTTTTTTCCTATAACCAACCAAACTTCACTGACACAAACTCTCAACTATTAGTGAGCTGGAAGGTGGGTTTTTATTATAGTTGGATGGAGCCAGGTAGCTGTTTCCTGCTGTTTCCAGTTGTTTTGCGAGGTAAGTTCACTCCTACATTCATCACACCTTCACATCCATCAAATTAGAATCAGGAGTTCCAGATTTAGTGCCAAAGATTGAGACTTCCTTATGGAGGGACAGGTGGAACCTCTGACACCAGGGTCTGCTGGTATATGTGTGGTGTCATCCTGCTACGACCGAGAGCTCTTTAAGGTCTTTAGGTAAAAAGGTTGTGTGGTAAAAAGGACAGAACCTCTTTTCCAGGATAGGCGCAATCAATCTGATGCAAAAAGAAGTCTCCAATGGCTCCATCCACACCAATACATTTTCATTTGAAAACAATTTTGTAACTTTTGCGGCATACACGTCTAGCATACTCTGGCACTTCAGGGCCCCTAAAACAGACCCATTTGGAAATGTTTCTGTCATTGTTTTAGTTTGGATGAGCAGAAACAGAGCCTTTTGGTGAAAATGACGCAGACATGCATGTTAACTTTCTCTCTGGGACTTTAGTGTCACTTTGTGTTGGTCATGTTCTTATCACACAACTGTTTTCCTGGAGAAATCAAAATCATCAGCCTTGCCTACCAGTGATTATTTCAACACAGATAATAAATCACAGGCATTGCTGACCTCATTCTAGCTGCTGTGCACTTAAGGAAATCTCTGGTCTAACTTCTCACCACACCTGCTTGAACAGTGCACGTGAGTGTGACATCCATTTTCAGATGGGTTAATATGAGCATTTTTTGTTTTTCCATAACAGAGCTAAAACACTCTTTTAAAAGGAAATGCGTTTCAGTGTGGATGTAACACAAGACCCCAAAGTTTCACCACAACATCTGCAGGTGACTCATGCCAAAGTGTTGCATCTACAATCAGAAACAGATTGTAAGAATCTGACCTGTATGGGAGGCCTGTAACAGTACGCAGATAAGACGCTCGTACAAATTGTGAAGCATGGTGGTAGAAATGTTCAGGTTTGAGGTTGCTGACTGAGAAGGTTGCAGACACTGAGTCCACTATGAATTCTGCAGTGTGTCTGAAGAGAATGTGATGCTGTCTGTCTGAAAGTAGCATTGGAAGTAACAACATGGTAATGATCCTGAATAGACCAGTAGATCTACCAATGAATGGCTCAGAGGGAAGGAATGGTGGGTTATGGATTGGTCTACCCTGTTGACTTGAAACACTCTCAAACATCTTGCAAGTGAGAGACTGTTGCATGGTCAAAAATGTCCGCACGCCAAGCCGAGCAACTGTGCAATGCATCTACAGGAAGTTATTTCAGTCAAAGGGACCACTACCAGCTTCTGAGGCCAATGTGCACTTACTGCTTCCACATAAGAATATGTGCTATATCACCTTTTATATGGAGGCACTGTTTCAAAGAGGATCAAGTATTTGTTTATTCCAAAATTTCAAGAAAAGCAACTATTTCCATTGGATGTCCTTATTTTTCACATGACTCTACATGCATACACACATACACACAGACAGAAACAATAAAGCCAATTTTCACTCTGACACATTTCCTGTATTACTTGCTGTCACGTTTTTTTCCCTCCTTTTCATCCTTTTTTTCTTTCACCAATTCCTTTCCCTACATGAGCACTTGAGGGCTGAGATGACACACACATACACACACACACACACACACACACACACACACTTACAGAAATGCTGTCAAACACACACACACACACACACACGCACAGTGTGAGACGAGGAGGTAACTTTTTGTGGCGGCTAGCTGTGAAGAGAGCCGCCTAATTAAAAAGACCATGAATATTCATGAGACACTTGTACTGCTGCAGCTAATTACATATTCAGAGAGGTTTGGTTGCTGGTGCTGGTGTGAGTGGTCTGATTCAACTCTGACACACTGACAACTCAATAAAACACAAGCAGCCATGTTTCACCTCGTTGCAGATGTCATCAGTGTCTGGACACAAATGGAACCCACTGATTCCACACGTAAATTTATGCATCTAGAAAACGGCGAGAAGCAAAAGTACGCATTGGAGTTAAAAGATAAAAGTGAGCAATAGATTTCTTCTTACCTGAGCACAACATGTTAAGATTATTCCAGTGTTTTAGAGGCTTTGACCCTTCAATTTCTAAAAGGTAAATTTTAACAGACATGCCAGGAGTTCTCCAGCAGAGCACAGAAGCCTAAATTGGACACCTTCTCCTTGTACATCTTAACATGAACATGCACTTTGTGGACATAAAAATGTAAAATTAGGAGAAACCCTCACATAGATGACGTACATAATTACTTTAAGGCTTGTTCACATCAGAATGTGGCTGCACAAGGTTCAGTCACTCATTAACCTTAACCCTAAACCTCATGTGTTATTTTAATGCTGTTAAATGACACACAGAAGCTCAAGAGAAAGAGAAATGACATCTGAAATTAGTTCACATTGCTCACACGAGGAAATCAGTCCAATCTCAATTATTATGGAACTATCTAACTTCTTGAAACCCAAACTAACCCACTAACCAAATTCCATTGTGTGGGGTAATTAAACCTACATTTTAGGCTTTGACTAACCTAACAAAGTGCAAATCTTGAACATGTGAAGCTCTTCAGTCTCTCCCGTCCCATATGTCCTGAATGCAAGGTTGCTGCAGAAACCTTGTCCTAACCAAACACTAACACAGTTTCTTCAAGTGACACATTATGTCTTATCTGCAAACCACACTTCTTTTGTTGAGCAGTTATGTGCTGAACTATACAACTTGTCACAATATCGGTTACACTGGAGGATGAAGCTCAAATGCACTCTTGTATATTCACACCTATCAGTTGCTATATTTAAAATCACTACAGGGCAAGGTAAATATAAACCACAAGGAGGAATGAATAAGAGAAGGACAGGGGGAAAAAAGGAAGCATTTAACAGGATTAAGAGGGAGGACAGAGAATAAAAAGAGGGAGTAAAACAGGAAAGATGGAGGGAGTGTTGATGGGAATTACAGTGCAGAGTCTGATGGGTCGGCTAATCACCACTTTGCCCTGCCTAATGTGGAGCCCCTGTGGCAACAGAACATGTTTTATTCACTAACTTACTACATCCCAGTCCACACTCACTGATAGTTAGCAGCTAGCGCTTAGCACAGGATAGCACTGGTGTGGCAGGATCATCTTTACAAGTTAACAGATAAACATCCAGTGGAAGAAACTGTAGAAAACAGTTGCTTGAGAAATGTGAGCTGGTGTAATGAATGGTATTATGGTTTAGTAAACGCACACATAAAGGCTTTGCATGTGCAACTAGGTGTGTGCTGACAGCTGACAGTGAGAGATTAGATAGCACGCTCTTATATACATACATGATGAAGTGGTAGGTGTTGAATTCATTAAAATTGCAGTTACTATAATCAGTAAACTTCTTTTCGGCATGTTTTAACATTCTAAAAGAACATGGGCACTACATCTCTCACCATTTTGTTTTATTTAAGGGGGTTGTGAAGAAAACTTTCAGATTAATGACAGGATAAATAAAAGTATAATTTAAAGGTATTTAAGGGCTTTTTAAAACACTACGCCGCATAAAATGAAAAACCATCTCACATCCTTAAAACAACCTTAACTGTGCAGTGATGGAATGACTATGATGGTGTTTGGTAAACCCCTGGTGAAATCATTCAGATAATCTATTGTAACATCTCCTAACTTTTAATATCTATTGCAAAACATATTAAAACATCCACAGCATACTGCAATCCATTAATAGCTTGGTAGTAAATCCATCAAATGCTTTGATATTGACTGAACAATAATAATAACAATACTGTATTTTAGTAGCTGTATTCCGTACATATATGCGTCGCTGTTTACTGTAGATTCTCTCCATGAGGATGCCATTAAGCTTAAAAGAGGTCTTGAAAAACTAACTGAGAGGAATGTGTTGGCACATGGTAGCGAAAATGCATCAAATCTCAGTGGCAGACAGTTTAAGCTGTAACGCTGGACACCTCTGACTTTAATGTGTAACACAAACTGAAGTCGGGTAAAAGGTTTAACTGAAACATACTCGTTTGTCTCTCCTTCTCAAGAGGAGCTGGCTGAAGGCAAAGTCCCTGACAAACAGAAACGTGCGGGACAGGAGAAAAGAAGTGGAAAATGAAGAACTCTGGATTTAAGATGAGTCCTTACAGAGCAATTTACATATTTGAGCACACACTAATTATTTTAGCTGTTAGTGGTGATGTGTGTGTGTGTGTGTGTGTGTGTCAGAGTCTGCATGTCTGTGTGCTCACTGGGCATTTTGAGGGGGACATGCTGGCCATATGGAAAAGACAATGAAGCAGAGTAATTAAAACAGAACAAAGAAGAGAAGCGCCGGCACCATAATTAGAACACTGATTAATCAGCTGATAATTTTATCTTGATTAATGTGACTGATTTTCTCTTCATTTTGACCCTAGCCAGTCAGGCCCGGTCCAATTAAATTTAAATTATGCGTCGGAATCTGTCCAGTCCACCTCCCCCTCCCCTTTTCTCAATCCCCAAACACACAGGCACCTCAACTCACACATGCACACAACTGCATGGAGTTATACATACACACACTCACATATATGCATATAAAAGTTGTACACACTAAATGCTTTTCTTTCATTTTTTTTTCCCTCAGAATTGACACTGAAAATCCATTCCGAGGCCACAACTTAAACCTCACGGCTCGAAACATGAAATAATGTCAAGGGAAGGTGTGCGCTCATTCATTGGTGTGTTGAACTAAAATACTGTAAGTAAGGAAGGTGGAGTGCCATTACTTTCAGGGCACACATTTCTTTAGTCCTATACAGAACTTCCAGCAGCAGTGTTCATGAGGAAAAGCTTCTGATTGCGACAGTCAGATGTACAAAAACATCAAGATCCATTTGCTGAGCAGGATTAGGTGCACAAGACAAGGTGAGTGTCACTCTTTACTGCATGCAAGTTTGTTACTTTTATGCAGGTACATGCATCAAGATTCCAGAAAAAAGAACTATTTTATCTGCACTGATTAATATTTTTTTATTAATGAATTGAATGAGGTGAATTTCCATCCACCTGTTTTCATTTACATTTTTTATGCATAAGAACTGCTAATGTCCACATAACAGTAGTGGAATTATTTTACAGTTTTACTTGAAATGCATTTAAAAGTTGCTTTAAATCTGGATGGAGATCCAGATAATGTGTGATGTGAAAGCTGTGCTGTTAAGTGAGCTCACTCTGTGGAGTGTTTTAGTGTCTTTCAGCTTACTCTGTAGATGTCATGTACAATCATTTTTTATATTTGGTAGATCTCATTGCTGTCGGTATCCAACATTACCTGCCTGGCAACAAACAGCTGTACAACACCAAATGGTCATTGATAAACACTACATTTTGTGTTTTATCTTTATAGATGCTGGGATATCTTGGTCCCTCATTTATGATAATTTTTTTTTACCTTTTTGCCTTTATTAGATAGGACAGTCGAGAGAGAGACAGGAAAGTGGGGGAGGAGAGAATGGGGGAAGAACTTGCAGCAAAGGTCCATGAGCTGGATTCGAACCCATGGCTGCTGCATCGTGGACTATAGCCCCTGTACATGGGTCACCAGCTCAACCAGGTGGGCTAAAGCAGCAACCATGGTCCCTCATTTTTACATATTACTGAATTTCATTACTCATTTCAGTCAATGTTCATATTTGGATGCAGTGACAAAAAGTTCTGTTTACATTTTCATGATAAGTGGTTAAGTTCCCGTATGTATGGCCTGTTTAACATAGTTCTCAATAATCACATAGTGTAAGTCAAACCTGGATTCAAATTCATAAACACTTAAATACATTTGTCGTGGCAGATGTGTACACTACAAGTCGTTTTCATTTTCTGTAAGGCTTAATTAATTTGCTTCCTCTTTCATATTAATCCAAACAGGGTCATAGATCACCACAACTAAGAAAACCCAAAGATCAGAAATGCCACCACACACATGAGCTTCACTATACCTCATTCTGAGTAAAGCAGCTGCTTGCAGTTGTGGAGTGGGAGAGAAATAAAGGTTGCAGTGGAGCAGTTGACCCTTAGTTTGTGCTCCTCCAGCCAACTTCCTCCTCTGGTGTCTGAACAGGCGCCACAACTCATTTCTGTGATGCCCCATAATGGCAGGTGCATTTATTCTGTCAATTAGACGAAGAGGGAGAAAACAGTTGGAAGGCTAAACGAAAGAGGAAGTGCTCCTCTACTTTTCTCTCTCTTCGTCCGTCCCTTGGTTCCTCCCCTCCTCTCTGGCTGTCTTTTTTATTTTTGGCCTTGGCTCAACTGACTGGCTTGATGCCAGTGCCTGCCGAGTGACTTTGGGCACTGCTGCCAACGTGTGCGAGGCCCTGCAACACGCAGCCCGGTCCTCATGTGCCAGTGTTGGCGGGGGCACGGTGGTTGGAGGGCAACGCTGCTGTCGCCCGTAGTCCGGGTCCCATGAGAGAAAGCATGCGGGGTGATGGTGTTAATGCTTTCAGATCTGGTTAAGAGCAGGGTGACAGCTCTGTTACCTGGGTGGGAGGTGGGAAGAAGGAGGGGAGGAAGATGAGGTGGGTAAAGGGCATCTGCTTCCCTTCCAACACTCAGACACCCAACATAAACCAGCCGACGTAGGAACATGTCGCGAAGGACACATGAGCTCACACTGGTTCAGCACAACTGTACATGTGCGTGGTTTTACACAGACTGAGTTTGGTGTTGCTGTCCTATAGTTAGCCCCCAACTACCTTCTTGAAAAAACAAATGTTTGTCTGATTTTAACTGTCTTGCAGTCTTAACCCGAACCGCGTCACCATTAAACTGGCTTCATAAGCATAACAGGGCGCTGTTGGGAAATAATCAGAATGATGCTTACCCCAATTTGGTGCCACTTTGTCATAACAAAAAGTTGTATGGTTGTAAAAAGAAAAAAACAAATATCTGTATAAACCTCTAATACGCAACAATTACTAATACGAGTAGGCTACTTTCTGATTTAAATGTTTGCAACTACTTTTACCACAATGACCATGGTGCTTAAATCGTATTTTTGTGACATTCAATCAAAAGACAGTGTGGGGCATCCCTACTCAACCGTCAACATTGCCTTTGCAAGCTTAACAGCCCAAATAACCCTGAAAAATAATGTAAGGCAGCATGTTCATAACCTGGAACACCACAAAGCTCAGAGCAAAGCTTGTGAACTCATTACTGCTCCTTGCTTTAAGAACAATTTGTATATCATTCAAAAAGCCCCCCCCAGTAAACCTAAACTCCACCTCAGATACATTTGGAGCTGAATGTCTTTTCTGCTGGATGACGTCTATTTTTGAGTGACGCAATTTGCTTCAAATCAACATATGCTGGTCATTCATCTTTTTATTTTCCTGTTTTTTCAACCGGCCAGTTATACAGAAGATGGGGCGGGCCTTGTCACCATGGTAACTAATACAATGGAGGAGAAGCTTCAAACTGTTATGAAAGAGTCAAACCCAAACTATGGTATTTTGATAACCCTAACACATAGTTTTTGACCTATTCCTAATCAAACAGCTTGTAAAATTCAAACATAAATAAGTGAAAATGAATAGGTTTTTTACTTTGTGTCATTTTAGCTAATTTTAGCATGCTAACAGACAAAACTAAGATGATAAAGGTGGTGATGAAAAGACTGAGAGATTTACACTGAACACAAATGACACTTACTGTTTGACATTTCTTCCTAATTCCTTCTTTCACAAATCAACTTTGTAAAACTGCCATACACATCTCTTAACAATTCCATGCAGACGCTGTCCATGCTCCCAATCCTGCTAATAACAAAATGTCATGCTAATGCTTCTATACATCGCATCAGATCCTATTCAGGATCTTGACATCGTCAGCATAAATCATGACAGTACCTAACCTTCTAACAATTTCAACTTTACAGCTTTCCTCTTGAATGGTGTCACTGTCATGGAAGGCTCCTTATATAATGAGAAAGTCGAGGTAGCTTCTCCTCAGTAGCTCCTGCCTTCACTGTCAGTGGTCAGCAGGTTTTCCAGAGGAATAATGTTGTCCTCTGTCAGCCTCTAGATACCTCCTGTCCGAGGTCCTCGTGTTAGTGTGCCAGCCAGGCTGGGCAATAAATAAATGATGAAATGTGAAATGAATAAAAACATGAATGACTGTGGCGATGACACTGTGTGACAGCCCAGAGATGGGAATTAGGAGCCAAAGCGGCGCTAAAGCTGGGTTATTGGGCAGGGGCCCCGCTAACGAGCCGTGAGATTGAGTTTGACACGTCGAAGAACAGGTGCTCGTTTATTTTCCCAAATAAAAGGACTGCGCCAAACCTCGCCTGTCCAAAATAACACAGAACAATGTAAAGCCTATGACTGGTAAGGTGTGATTACAAAGCAACCTAATTAAAAAGGCTCTTTCCTTCAGGAGTGGCGGTTTTTATATCTCTGCCTATAGTCTGACTAATCCAGCTTGATGTCATCCCTGACATTCTTCAGATGTTGTCGGATGCCTTCCGGCGCTGTACCGGCATTTTGCCGGGCACAGGTGTGGCAGCATGGGCAATAACAAGCACTGAGTAATTACCACAGCCATATCCATAACAGCCCTAAACCCCCAAAGTGTGCTCAGGGTACCCCTCTACCCCCTCATCCTCTTCACTGCCTCCCTCCATCCCCTCCTCTTGCTATCACTCTCTCTCCAGCTAAATCATAGAACTGGGCTCGGGTCCAGGGGCCTCACTGCTGCTGCCCGGTTTCTGTCGGGGAGGGAAATAAAGCTGGACGGGCCTCTCGGGATACTCTAATGTCTGCGTTAATTGTGAGTTATGGGGAAACATGGCGAGAGCGCAGGGGTCAGGCCTGTCAGCAATCACACTCTTCAGGCGGAATTTGCCACAACGCTTCCTGTTTATCCTCCCATCAACGGGGAAGAATGCGAGGAAATTTGCATTAGCACACCGATCTGTTTGTATCAGCCCCCCCACCCCATTTTCATACTGCTCATCTCAATCCCTCCCAGCTGGCTATGTCACCCTCTTGGTTACAGTAGAGTTGGAGTGGACCAAAATTTGACAGTGAGTCCTTTTATTTCCGCAGCCTTGGGAAATATAAGATTTTATAATACCTCTGAACAGGGCAATACAGTGATGTTATTCATTTAATGAGAAAAACTAAACTCTCTGGCTCAAAGGTGGAATGAGAGCAATAACGGTTCTCATGATGGGCCATTTTTCTCTATGAGTCATTGCACACTCTGAACCTGATGTCGATGTCCCAATCTCTCATTAGTGCGTAGCGCAGAGCCAGATTAGCAAAAACAGACTGTTTCAGACAGTGCAGAGTGCCAGCGCCAATGTCATAGACATCAGGATGAAAGCCAGTTAAAAAAGCAATAAGTGAGGGATATTCCCTTTTAAAATAAAATCTATGCACTGAGTGATGGAGATGATTGAGGGAATCTGAGCTAACCCGTGCGTAACAATATATTGCTGTAATAATTTCTTTGTAATTTACAATTTCAATTTTAGTAATTCTATTGCAGATACCAGAAAGAAATCATTACTTTCACGCCTTTAAACTCGTCTTATAGTTCCTCATAATTTGTTGTCATCCTCCCACAGTAAGCTAATTTATATGACACACATTCGCTTAATTTCTGTGGCTGGAAGTATTAGCTGCACCTTGATGAGAAAGTTCTATCCTGCTTTTGTACTGCTTTCATTATATGCGTTTTATGGGCATGAAAAATTAAAGTTACCACTTTTAGGTTTGCAACACAACAAGACATATACTCCTTTTTTTTTTTTTTAGCTAGGCCTGATCTTTTAAAATTACTAACAAATGGAGCAGCAATTACAAAAATGTGGGGGTTTTTTTGTTTGTTTGGTTTTGTTTTTGGCTGAGCAAAGAACAAAATATGTTTTAAGGTGACCACAAGTTATTAGCATGTGAAAATCTTGCAGGCTCGGCACCATGTGGACTTTTTAGCCATTGGTATTCATCGTACTTTCAGCTCTGTTTTGGTCTCCACCAAGATTTGAGAACCACACCTTGCTTTTAAGTTTTCTAAACACTCAGCTTTCTGTGGTCCAATACCTTACTGGCTTTCTCGAAACTAGATTGCAAATTTGTGGGCCCAAAAATCAAAACAATGAGCAAGAAGATGCTAAAATAACACATGTATCTCAGTTTACTGCTGTGCTGAGTGATAATTCTCTGTGGGTTTATGACTACGGTGATCACCTTTCACATTACTCATAGCCATTTATTCCACGGCAGACACAAAGGTATGGGTGAGTGCAGCTTTAAATGTAAGTTTTTTGCCATTGGCAGGTCCAGCGCTGTTGACAGAGTGATGGAAAACAGAACATAAAAGCAGTCTTGGAGCAAAAGTAAATGATTGAGGAAGAATGCCACCGCTAAAGAGAGCAAAAGACACTAAGCTAAAAAAAAAAAAGAAAGAAAATTCAAATTCATGACAGTGGAAGGACTGAAGTGACAAGAGCCCCGGGAGGACGATGTGTTATCATCTTTGCAGCTTGCAGGCCCTGCCTCCAGAGCAGAGGAATGAGGTAGCATTACTTTAACAGCTGTGCAAACACAGTTAATGCCTGCTACTGCTGTTTCCCCTCTCAGCCTGCAACGCTGCTAATCATAGCGCATAGCCCCTGTGACTTTACCTAGAAGCCCGCAGAAGCAAACCAATACGCACCTCCAAAAATACCATCCTCCTCCAGCTCCCAGCAAATGACTCAGGCATTACAGAGAGGATTAGATGGGCCTAAACCTGAGAGGGTTTCACTGCAGACGCTCAGTTGGGTGACAGCGTATCAGGTCAGGTAACAAAACACAGATAACAACATCAGAGCTACAACCCTGACCATTGTTCTGATGTTATGCTTGAAAGCACATTTGACTTTTTTTTAAATGAGTTATGTTTTCCAACCTCATTATCTAAAGGTTATAATGTGACATTTGTGAGTATGGAGAGTTGGAGTTAATCAGCATTCTTTGATGCAGCAGAGAAAACAGGGCAAGATTATTTTAGTCAAGTACAAGTGTTGTTGTGGTTGATGAATCTTTTGTCAGGAAGACACCTGCTCCTTCCTCCTCTCTTCACCTCCAGTTCTGTTGCCGCGCATGAGAGATATTCAGACTGAAGAAAAGAGGCAACGTTGTAATGGAACTGCAACAGCTCCAGTTGAACCTTAGAAAGATAAAGAATGTAGAGAACATGACATTTATAAATAGACTTCATGTATTTCTTCAGGCCACACACACTGGTGATGTTGCTCGCTGCTTCAGTCAGTGCCTAATGTACGTGATTATTTATCCACTTTTTTCCGTTGCACTTTGTTGCCTTTGGCTTTTACCAACTTTGTAGAGAGAACATACAAACTCCACGCAGAAAGATCCCGTGTGTCCTCACCGGGATGCGAGGCAACAGTGCTAACCACCGAGCCATCTTGCAGCCCCACACTGATACAGTGGACCAATATATATCAGACATTGTCCAAAAAGCACATTGTCCATTCCTCACATGAGGGCTAAAGTGCTGCTGACATTATCGCACTGATCAGTACTCCCAGTGAAAAAACCTAAATTGGATTGCTGAAGGAGTGGACACTGACCAGCGAGATTCTCACATGCAGAGGTAGAGTATGTTAACCAGGTAGGGACGCTGCAGTAGTCATAAATAATACACAAAGGACATCATAGACAATACTACACACACAACTGAGCTGCCCCTCATCCTCTCCTCGATCTCCACCTCCTCCTCCCTCCTGTCCTGTTTTCCATAAATAATGCATTAAAAGGAGGGAGCGCTTGTTTACTTGTGGTTTGTGTGGTTCTTCTCAGGCAAATTATTTCCTGCTGTTTGACTGATGGGTCAACAGAAGGCTTAGAGGAGACTTCATTTTCAATCTCTGTCCCATTTTTTATTTTATTTTTTTACTTTCATGCTTTCTTTTTGTGAGTGCACCATTCTGCGAAGAAATAAACTAACACAGACTCCTCTGTATATGCAGCGGTGCATTGAAGGAGGCAGATCCAGAAGCAGGACTGTCACAGTAACCAAGCCAGACGACCCATAAACGTGCTAATAGTGGGTGATGATGGTCCAGAATCTGACAGAAACGCCCACACAGCCACGCTGGACTGTTAGAGTAATGATCCACAGGCTGTCAACTGTTCTTTCTTTTAGAAAACTTTTTTTAGTTTGTTTACCTCAACAGATGCCATATCTTCAGAAACTAGTGAAAAAGTCCTTGGTCGCTTAAAGACTTTTTCAAATAAATTGCACCATTTTGTTTCCCGAGCAAAGTGTTGACGCGAGGCAAAACGCAACTTCGCCAGAAATGCAATATGTGTACAGTACGGAGAGACAATTAAAACCACAATCTATAATGAAGGAAATAGGAGTCTAATGAAGAGGCTCAGACAGAGCATCGCTGACCTCCTCTGACCCGCACATGAAAAGAGACGCAGTCGGCAGAATGCCTACAAAGACTCGTCCCGGCCTCTTTGAAGTGGCATGCGGAAAACTCACCATCTGGCGTGATCATCACATTTTCACTTTGACAATCCTCGAATTCTCACAGTTAAACCAACGGGCCACAGCAGCTCCACTCCGCCTGCAACACAACACAGGCGCCGGCTTTACAGTTGTACGTCTCAGCTTTTTCCACTTAACGGTGGTAACACGCTCACGTTTAAAAGTAACATGTGGACTAATAGGTAATTGTTCCGATTGTTATGTACAGCAGATTTACAGGGACGCCTTGAGTCAAGTGTCATGTCAGTTGTATGTCAGTAGAAGTAATATTAATTAAATGACTTGCTTTCCATTCTATAACTGTGGTCATTTGCAGTCCTTCAAAACAGACAAGGCCTTCATCACAATGAGCCATCCGAGTAACTGGACAACAAGACCACACAGTGTAGCATCCCAAACACCACAGAACAGAAGTAACATTTAAAATCCATCTTTTAGAAATGTCTTTGTTATTGTGAAAGTAGTCACAAATGCTTTATTTTAAGAATATATATGACACTATTTAGTGATTTAAGGAGCTTTGAAAAATACATTTTCCACAGTAAAAACAAGAAATTTCTGGGGCACCACGATAGCTCACTAGGTTGAGCTGGCGTCCCGTGTACTGGGGCTAAAAGTCCCCGACGCAGCGAGGTAGCGAGTTCGAATCCGGCTTGTGACACTTTGCTGCAGGTCCTTCCCCTCCACTTTCATGTCCCCCTTCTCCACTGTTCTATCAAATAAAGGCACCAAAGGCCAAAAAACAAACAAACAAGGAGTTTCTTTTTCATGTGCATTGGTTTATATTTGGGCTGCAAGGTGGATCAGTGGTTGGCACGGTCGCCTCACAGCTAGAAGGTTCACATCCTAGTGAGGACACCAGGGATCTTTCTGCATTGAGTTTGCATGTTCTTCCCATGCAGCGTGGGTGCTCTCTGGGTTTTCTGTCTTCCTCCCACACAGTCCAAAAAACATGTTGGTGATTCTAAATTGACCCCTGCCTTTCCCCTTGCAACCTTCGTGAGGATTAAGCAGTGTATGCATAATGGATGGATGGTTTATGTTTATGAACTTTAAAGGCTTTACAAAAATACAGAGTTGATCAGTATCACAGATGTCAAGCCTGAGAGAGGGTCACGTTTTTAAAAGTCAGTATCAAAATAATAGTCTGAATCATGTTGACGTGGACATTTTTTTCTTGTTCTAATGGTTCCTCTGGCTCATCGTGTTCATTAAAAGATTCTCATTGAATCAGTTTTAATGTAAGGCATATGGGACAAAATGCACAGTCCTTATTGTTTGCAAAAAAAAAAAAAAGGTTCAGCTCAATCAAATCAAAATATAAAAAGTATATTCCAAAGTAATACTCTGTGCTGTATGTAAGTTCCCTCATTGTGTTCCGAGCAACGTCTCAGCTCAGCTAAAACCATGGATCACTTTTACATGTACTGAATTGGCATTAGGATGAAGTCTTATAGTAGGTAGTATTATTACAGCAAGCACGATCTGTTTCAATGTGAGTTCATTTTAGGACAGATGTAAAAAAAAAAAAAAAATCTAAAATTCTACCTGCCTTATTTGTAATTTCTTCTCTTCAACAAAACAGTGATACCAGTCTATTGTACTAAATCTATATATCCAAGTAAGATCTTTTCTATAGGCCTGTGTTGCTACTTGTAGCCAGGTTTGTCGTCTCTGCATTCAAAACTTTTCAGTCACCTCAAAACTTTCATAGTGAGATTCTCCGGATGCCCACGGTGTCAGTTAACGAGGTGTTTAATCCCTTAACAAGCTCTGTCCATGTATTTTGAATGGCATCAGGCCCCATTGTACATCTTTTAAAAAGCCTCTCAATGCAAACAGTGTAAAGCATCACCACAGCAGCGGGAACAACGCTTCCATACTTTCTAATAAGACGGCGTTCACAGCTGTTCCTACCTTTTCTGTCATTTATAGCGACTCATACCTGTTAAAGGATTATGTACTGCTCACTGTTTATACCATCAGAGTCCATCGAACAAAATATTTTCAGAGTTCAGACATTCTGAGTAAGACAGGAGGTCGTTTTGAAAATTTGAAAAGAATCCAATGAGCAAGATGCTGATTTCAGTCCTTTTTTTTTTGTAAGAAATGGGGTGAATGTTAAGAAGTTAAGAGTGAAATGAAGTGCAGTGAGACACTGTTGTGAGTCTGTCATCCTGCTTCTATGCCATGTTTCTTCTTGCAGCCTTCTCTATATTATACAGTGCTGTGCTGCACCAGCATGGATACCTTCACAGTGCTCCTTAGACATTTTGTTCCAACTGAAATGCAAACACACAAAAAAATCTAAATTTTCTTTAATCTGTTCTTCCGTTTTCTTCCAGTTGTCACATTAGATGGATGCTTTAACAAACAATGAGCCTCTCAGCTGTGCAAAGCTCTAATGTCACCTCTGACCCTATAATCACATCTTCTTCTTTTCTTCATACAGCTGCACAAATATGAAATTGTGATTCCACTGGGTCTCACATGCCAGCTAAATAAACCTAGCATCAGGTTTTGTATCATTAGTACTATTTTGGTTTTGTGTTGTGAAGCTGAAGCACACTGACTTGCAAAATAAATGACTACAGAGAGGAATGAAGGTGACAGTCAGCTGATAGGCAAGAAACATGGTGACGGTGTATGGCTGTATGTTAACACATGGTGGTGTTCTACTGTGATAGTGAGGGAGAGTCTGTGCACCATGGACTGGCTGTTTCCCCTTTGTCCTTTTTCCCTTCCTAGGGAATTCCCCCAGCTATTTCTTTTTTTTTTTAATTTTATGTCTACATCCACCCTAAAGCAAAGGCCGCTGCAGCTTCAGACCACATCAGGACTGTGCTTAACAGACTGGAACTCATGTCGCCTGATTCTCCAAAGTTCGTCTCATGTAATATAATTTGAATTTATGACGTGGTTTATAGTTGTGTTTCTTTTTGTGTCTTTATATTAAATACTCAGTGAGCTTTTGAATTGCCCCTAGGGGATAAATAGGTATTTGAATTGAATTGAATTGAATTGAATTGAATTGAATTGAATTGAATTGAATTGGGGCTGCAGGGTGGCGCAGTTGGTAGCACTGTTGCCTCGCAGCAAGAAGGTTGCTGGTTTGCATCCCGGTTGGGGCACCAGAATCTTTCTGTGTGGAGTTTGCATGTTCTCCGCATGCAGCGTGGGTTCTCTCCAGGTTCTCCGGCTTCCTCCCACACAGTCCAAAAACATGTTGAGGTTAATTGGTGATTCTAAATTGTCCGTAGGTGTGAATGTGAGTGTGCTTGGTTGTCTGTCTCTAAGTGTAGCCCTGTGATAGACTGGTGACCTGTCCAGGGTGTCCCCTGCCTTCACCCTGAGTCAGCTGGGATAGGCTCCAGCCCCACGACCCTAGTGAGGATTAAGCGGTGTATAGATAATGGATGGATGAAATGAATTGATAGAAAGTTGACTTGTTGCTGTAGTAATGCTGCTCTACAAGACAAACAGCACATCATTGGTAGAAGTCAATCAGACCACAATCTGACTTCTTGACACCTTAAAATAAAAATTATTGTATCATCAAATTTGTGTTTTTAGGCAACAATGCTTTTACTTTACAGTCTGGAGTTTGATACCTCAAAGTATTTGGAGAAATTAAGTTTTTATATGATTTAAATAACCCAAAATTTAAGTCATAACAAGTCATAACCTTACAAACTAGTCTTGCTAAATGCTTACAAGCCAAGCTATCAGACAAGCAGTGCCTCCTCTGACTCCGCTAAAATTCACATGATTTGATGTGGTGTGAAATGATGTCATATTTAGCTAACTGTTGTTAATTAAAGGTTAATTTAAGACATGAGTAGATTGTCCAAACATGTAAATGTTCTAGGTTTCATGTAAGGTCTGTTACAATGATTAGACATCACTACTGAAGGCATAAAGTTATGATTTTCTAGATTATATAGGCTTATATATTAATAAACACAGAACCAACATTATCGAAGGTAACTTCTCTGGAGCATTTTACAGTCGTGGCAAACACATCTCAGAGTGTGAATGGAAGCCCAAAACAGAGCGACTAGGATACATTTTCAAACATATCCCCATTAGTTGGTCATGATCTAAAACACACGATAATCAGTAGAAATAACAGCTCCCTCCGCCCTCTGCTCCTTTCAAGTCTAAACTTGGCTTCTAAAGTGCGTGTGATGCACACCTCAGTGCATCTAAATATGGGTTGGAACTGTGTTGAATCCAGTGGCGTTAAATATGCACAGTGAAATCCATCTTACACTGTCGATGTAGGTGTAGCTTCACCAACGCCACTCTGTCCACCCAACCTGGCAGAACACAAGTGTGAGCCACATTGCCAAGCCCTCAACCTGGCAGCACAGAGGTGTGATCCACACTTCAAGGTCTATAAATTATGCAGGTCAGACGGCGATGACTAACCCATCAACTTTCCTTTCTTGACAGCGGCGCTTGATGCCAGGTGAGCAGCAGTAGACTGGAGCTCTGCAGGCCAAAACAACAATCAGTGGTGTTTCACAGGTTGTAGAACACTGTTCCTTTGTCGGTGTGAATTGTTTATTTCATTCAGTTGTAATTTAATCTTGAAACCTGCAGTCATCACCTGTAAAGTAACGATAAGGTGAAGAAATAAGAAACACAGGCCCCCAGATTCATGAGAAGGAAGTGTTTGATCAGAGTTTGAACAGGGCCTTCTTGGTTAAAGGAGAAGACTGTTTCACACCCGTAAGAAGCCAAAGACTGCTGAAATAAAACGTTACTGCATTTAGACGGGCAGTCTGCAGCACTGACATGCAATAAATCTCTGCTTTGCATACACAAATCTTAACTCTGTCTCAAACTCTTGTTGTTGGGACCATTATTGTCCCAAAA
>NW_007577948.1:347526-376660 GCF_000690725.1 Stegastes partitus | reverse complement strand
GAATTTTCAAAGTTTATGTAAATGCTGTGATCTCAAAGGAAGCATTACTGTATGTCATTAGTTACTTCAGTAGGAACAATATTTTAAAATTGTAGCTCCAGAATGACATTACAAAATGTACTTAATTGTAAATTATCACAAGCAGTTTCATTGTACTCAATTGTCTGTTTGTGTGTACTCAAGTGAGTGTGGCTGGGATTCGTAGGGCCGACATGCTACATGCTGACTGACTACACATCGGATATTTGGGATGTGCAGGATAAAGACACCATGGAGTTCTGTCCAATGTAGGTTCACACTCTCTTCTTCAGTTTTTGAACTCAGTCCAACAGCCCCTTGTGTATGTCACTGCTGTGACACAACACATGCCAGACTTTTATTCACTATATTTGATTGCATGTGAATATCCTCCTCATATTTTACTGATGTTTCACTCGCCCACTGGGTGTCATTGGAATACCAATGTCTATGGCCATCATCCAATAGATATTACCAAACAGAATTTGGGGATTGCTCATGAAGTAAAAACTTGGTGACGAGAGATAATTACGTGTGTGTGTGTGTGTGTGTGTGTGTGTGTGTGTGTGCACGTATGCCTCGAGTTTTCTTTCATTTCCTGGTGTGTGTTCATGCTTAAAGCTCCATATACACATTGCTGAACACGTGACAGCATCCGTGTGTGTGTGTGTGTGCGTGCGCGTGTGTGTGTGCGTGTGTGTGTGTGTGTCACGTACGCCGCCGGTCACAGGTGAGTGTCATGTGTGATGATCATTATTGCCATACACCTGCTCCGCTCCCGCAATTAACTTTGCCGATGCAAATGAGTCTTATTGCATCACCGAGGCCTAGCCTCCTCCCCAACAGACTAGACGATGTTCATCTGCTGGATCTAATTAAGGTAATGAGAGAGGGAGGGAGAGATGGAAGGATGGATGGAGGAGTGGAGGAGCAAAAGAGAGAGATGGAGGGGGAGTGGGAGAAAGGCGCAAGGTGGAAAAACAGGGAGAAGGAGATGAAAGACATTGGCACGGGAAGAAAATGTGTGTGTGTGTCTGTGTGTGTGTGTGTGTGTGTGTTTGGATGTGACAGTGTATGGATATATATGGATACATAGAGTGTGTTTGCAGGAGTGTGCTGAATCTGTTTGACTACATACAGTAGTGACATGTCTTATACTACAAGGGAAGTCTTCTGCGGTTTGTGTGTGTTTTTGTGTGTGTGCATAATTGTGTCTCCTTGTGTGTGCATAGGATCTCTTTATAGTAGTGTGTGTGTGTGTGTGTGTGTGTGTGTGTGTGTGTGTGTGTGTGTCTGTGTGTGTAAATTGATGGAGTGTCTGAAGAACGGAAGGAATAGAGAAAGGAGGGGAGGAGACAGCAGGTGTTCTGACAAGGACAACAGTCATCTCTCTCCCTCACACACACACACGCACACACATACACACACACACACCCAGTATATAATAAAATTCTGCACACATGAGTAAAACATGCAGGGACACACATGCAGAAGAACACCTCTGCACACAGCTCTACTCTTTCACACTCTTCCACAAACACTTGAACACACACACACACACACACACATGCTCACACATGCATCTTCCATACTATACTGGCATGGTTGTTCACACACACCTGAATGCTGCACATTCTCACCATCGCTCTCAAAATACTCTCCTTTCACAGATACCCTGCCCGTTTATTCTTTACCTGCACTGAAGCTAACAGTGGTAAAGAGACACAGTTAGCATTTCTTCACTTCTAAATGTAATTCTAAAATAATAATAAAAACAGCAATTACTTTGTCTAGTAACTGCAGAGTTCTAACCCTGTAACCATCCTATCCACTTGTGAAAAGGTCCTGGCTTGGCTGTCTGTCTCTATGTGTAGCCCTGTGATAGACTGGTGACCTGTCCAGGGTGTCTCCTGGCATCGTCTGGGATAGACTCCTGCCTCCCCTGCGACCCTCGTGAGGATTAAGTGGTGTATAGATAATGGCTGAATGAATAAACAAGGGGACTGTAAAAAAAATCCTCTTCCCTCCCCTTCCTCTGGGTTCTGTTTCTCAACATTAACAGTGTGACCGCCGTAATACAACCCAGTGTTTATAACTGTCAATAATAATCGGTTGAAGAACAACTAAACGAAAACAAAACTGAGATTTTCCCCTCGAGACGGAGGTAATCTGACTGTGTGTTATTATAGACCCTGAACTGAAATATAAAGATCACCAAAACTGCTTTTTATCATCCTAAAATTGCTGCCAGGGCACGCTGCATTTGAACTTCCCATGATGCACTCTTCCCTGCTTTTATAACAGGTCAATTCAATTATTGTGGTGCCCTTTTAGCAGGTCATCTTCGTACATCAGTTAACAGGTTGTAAATGATTCAGGGCTCTGCTGCAGAGGCTTTTCACCCCCAAAAAACGAGACTGACCAGGCTTCCAGCTATTTCCCTAAACATCAAAGGGCAAAACATGTAGGGTTGCTAGTTTTCAATGCAGCTTTATTATTCTTGAATCCTGTATTGTTTTGATTTTTTCCCCCACTAATTGGTAATTATTTCCTGTATTTAAATCCTCATCCTTCTTGTCTGTCATAACAAACTTGGATGAAATGAAAAGGTTGCTGTGTCCTCAGTCCAGCTCGATTTTCAAAACAAAATGGCGACTGACACCACCGCATATTTTCTCACATTATTACCTCTTTTTTTTTTTTTTCAACAAAACACTTCAGTTCCAAAACTGGCATGTTTCATATCTTATAAAATGATAAGTTGTTTTTGTTATAAAAAAGAAATCTCTGCACCACTCAGTGCAATGTTGGCGTGCTGATCTGCAGAAAATGCTTCTGTTGTTCTGGAAGGGTGAGGGCAGGGGTCAGTGAACACAACCTGCTGGAGCCAGCACTACTAGTGGACTGACATCAACAGTCCAAACACCTGAAAATTCTACCATCCATCCATTATCTACACACCGCTTAATCCTCACTCGGGTCGTGGGGGGCTGGAGTCTTTCCCAGCTGACTCAGGGTGAAGGCAGGAGACACCCTGGACAGGTCACTAATCTATTACAGGGCTACACTTAGAGACAGACAACCAAGCACACTCACATTCACACCTACGGACAATTTAGAATCACCAATTAACCTCTGTCTTTGGATTATGGGAGAAAGCAGGAGAACCTGGAGAGAACCCACACTGCACAGGGAGAACATGCGAACTCCACACAGAAAGATCCCAGGCGTCCTAACCAGAAGCCATGGTGCTAACGACCGAGACACTGTGCAGCTCGAAAATTATACCATCCATCTATCCATTATCGATGCACCGCTTAATCCTCACTAGGGTCGCAGGGGGGGCTGGATCCTATCCCAGCTGACTCAGGGTGAAGGCAGGGGACACTCTGGACAGGTTGCCAGTCTATCTTAGAAGGTAAAGAGTCGTCCATTCTCTGCAGTGTTATTTTAATGGAGAAACTATCTCAGTCTTCATGATGAAAAAATGATTAAAAATAGCCTTTCAAAACAAAAACAATGTTTTAATGCACTATCCCAACTGTTTCTAAAGTCTCCCAAAATTACTCTTTTTCAAAAGTTTATTTAGGTGTTGTTACCTGTTGTATCTTATTAAATAGAAGCTCCTCACATTCAATAAACACCATGTATTTGTCTGTCATGTCATCCATATTACTCTACCAGCTCTGGGAAAAAACTGATCCATGGACCAAAATGTGACGAGAAACAACATTAAAACAGCTGAACACGGTGTCAGGACTTATAAAAGGTGGATTTATTGTTACTTTGAGTCATCAGAAGAAACAAGCAAGTTCCAAGTATAATGAAGGCAGTCATCAGCCATATAAACGGCCCCCCAGATGTTTGCTAAAAGAATCCAGTGATAATCCAAGTTATCTGATGACTGAACTTCTCCTCAGACACTGAAGTGTGTTTTAATGAACAACAGAGTGAATCAGCTCCTGCATGAGTGGAGAGAGCAGGTAGCTGAGAGACGGAGGGAAGTCGCTTACTGCAGGGCACAGTGGCATAGATGCTGTGTGTGAGAAAGAAGCAAACAGAGCCTTTTCCACTAATCTCATGATAGACAAGAACAACACCTGTAACCATGGTAACTGTACACAACAAAGATGGCGACAGCTGTAGCCTCAAAATGCTGAGAAGATATGAAAATTGAAAATGCATGGCGTACATTAGACGAAAACTAAAATCTCTTTCAATGTTATTGTTGACTAAAAGGAACAAAAATAAAATGATTGAACACTTTTTTTTTTTTTTTTGTCAAGTCCTCATTCACTGTCTTATGGATATATTGCAAAAATGTTCCTCCACATTTGGGCCTCCAATCATGCAGTTTTTTAGGTTAATAAAATTGATTTTCTTACACAAACAACTTCTAAAGTGCAGATTTTAATAACTAAAGTGCAGTTTGTGTATCTGTGAAGACATGTAAATGAACAGTTTGGAAAACGATAACTTCAATTTGCTTTGTTTCTTTATGTGAACAACGAGAAAACCTGAAACAAGGAATGGGTCCCATATGTATAGATATGATTAATTGCAATAAAGAACTCTGATGGACACTTACTCTTTGTGAATTCACTATTGTAAAATTTCTACATCTGCTGTGCCCAGGCCTGGTGAATGGTATCCATGTTTTAAAGTCTGCAGAAGCAATGAAATGACAGTCTCCTCTGGTGTTCTATGTATTGTTTACGCAAACTAACCAGGCTTTTGGTTGAAGTGTTTGTAGTCAGTTTTGCATTCTCATGTGTGCTATGATATTTTGTAAAATGATGATCATGTGAACAGGTGTTCTTAACATGGAGGCTGACATATCTATTGAGAAAAATGTTTCTATCAGTATGTACAAGGCCTAACTCATAATCAAATGTTGGTCAGACTCATAACTTTCATGTTAGTACCCATCATTCACTACCACTTGCGCATTATAAATACTCACCATCATATACATCAGGCCTCCAGATTGAATTTAAACCGAAAAATTCCCTTGGAAGAAGCCGCAAAGTCTGTATAAGGAGGAAAAACGTGACAATGGAAGTCAGCAAGAAGACCTTAATCCAGGAGGATCAGAGACTAATATTCTTAGACTTGAGTTTTGTTTTCACTCACTGTTGGTTAAGTTTAGGCATCAAACGTATGTGGTTAGGTTTGGTAAAGTATCACACTGTTAGTTGACACTTTGACTGCAATTACTACTTGTTATTGCAGCTTGATCAGGTTTAGGAAGTAACGCAGTTTAAAGTTAAACTAAAACCCTTTCACAGCATTTCCTTGGTTGCCAAGGTGACAGGCCCCGCCCTATTCTATATACGTGATTATAGCAAAGCAATAAAATAAATGGCAGAGATAGTTTGATTAGGAGTATATTTGTGATATATTTACCTCAAAATGTAAAAGAGAATGTGGTTTGGTTGGATAAGAAGTTAATTTCTGAGAGACAGGGCTGCATGGTAATGTGGTTTTTCAGTCTCCATTTGGGGTGAAATAGTCATACTAATAGTGTGAAACAGACAGAGTGACTGACACTTCGATCCTTCACTCCTGACTTACTGGAGTGAATCAGTGAAATTTCTGCAAATATTCCAGATAAACAGCTGCTGCACACTGATTCTTATCTGTGTACAGTCCCTATCGCCCACTGTTTTCACTTTCTTTAAAGAAATTAGTCCCCACTGAACGTAATAGACTCTTTTACAAATCTGACAGATTTACTAGTCCATCATTTCAGATCATTCTCCACTCAGAGCTCCTACAAATGTTCTCATTTTAACTACTGTTGTGAGGGCGTTAGTATGAAACACTACAGCGTATGATCCACCAGGTGGTGTTCTCATCACTCATCTAGTAAACAGGACCAATCTCCAAAAGCTGCCGCGGTCACCGAAGACATCGCTGAGCAACTGATGTGTATTCATGTTCAAAGAGTCGTGTTTTGCCGTCGGTTCTTTGCCTCAGCTGTCCTCTCTCCTGGTTCTCTTTTCTTTCTGTCAACCTCCACTGGGTTTAATCTGACTAGCCGCTGCGGTGACTGATTGACCAGTGAATGAGCTGTTTATTGGATGCAAGGGAAACAAATTGCGGTTTGACGTGTTCCCCGAGTTGTCTAATGAGAGCCAGGATGAAGTATATCGCTCTCTGCTTCTGCTCTCCTCTCTCAGCATGGGCTAAACCCAAAACAAGGTTTGGACCTCTGCCAGGGCAATCTCAGTCATTCAGATGCACCAACCACAAGCCAAAGACTGTGTGTGTGTGTGTGTGTGTGTGTGCATACATGTGTGAAAATGGAGAAACAGCGCTGTGTAAATCCTGCACATATACTCTGAATTAGCTTTACACTCACAATCACTTATCAGCACTTAATTACTCCATACAATGGCCACACGTAGACTGTGCAGCCTTTTATTACTTAAAATCTGTACATCCAACAGCCAGCTGTCTCTGATATAATGAATCTGTCTTCCTCATTACAGTGTTCGGATGGAGTTGGAAACATTCTCATCATGTCAGACGGAGATAAAACACATAACGCTTGCAATTCCTTGAGTTTTCCCTGTCTGCTGGTGAACAGCAGAGATTTTCAGCAATTACAAGCTATCAGCTACAAACAGAAACATTTCTCTATCTGAATGATCTGTAATCATTTAGATGAGTGGCAAAATATGCTTTAATCCTTTTCCCTCCACACTGCAGGTATTAAGCTGTGCGAGTGAGCCAAGGTGCTCAGGTGTTCAGGGGACCATATCGTACCACTGACAGAGGTGATCAAATTAATGTCATTCTCATTTTGAAGTGACAGGTCAAATTAGGATGCCAAATAAAGAGCTGCAAAAACAACTTTGTAATGTTGTAAATGTGTTCGCAAACAGCGATGAGTTCACATCACAACTATAGCATTCATTTGGTGGCCATGTGTCTGGCAGCCAGTCAGATTAGCTCTGTTTTGGTCTCCACCACCTCCAGAAAAAAAAAATCTTTCACCTGCTAGCTGGATCAGTAGTGTAACAGTGGATTCATCAGAGTTGTTTCTCGTGATGTGTCCAGCAAGCTGTGACCCGCTACAGGTATAGCTAACGGATGCATGGAATCTTACATACTGAAATGATCAGAGGAACAGTAGTGTCAGGTAATCCTGTCATATTGTAAGAAGCTTTTAAATAGTATGTCTTGCTCTTAGCTACGTATCTGAGTCCACATCAACACTTTGCCATGTATGCCGCAGTCCTGTGGAGCCTTGGTTATAAGCATGCTGAGGGATTAACATTACAACCCAAATATCATAGCAGTCATGGACAGTGTTTGAGACACGCGGCCCTGAGCACAGACATGTCTTACAGTACACTCAAACTAATAGCAGTTTTATCGTAGTTATTTATCTTTTTTCTCAAATGAGCATGTCTTTTTGTGTGTTTTGGGGGACGTTTTGCTTTCGTTTCTGGTTATTTTGCATCGGTTTGTGTGAACTTTGCATTACTCTGTAGTCATTTTGCATTTGTTTCAAGTCCCGCCGTGTGGCTTTCTGATTATTTCACGTCTTTTGCAGTCATTTTCTGTCTCTTTATGGTTACCGTCTGTCTCATTTTGTTCTCGTTTTTGTTGTTTTCTTCCTTTTGTGATTGTGTCCTTCTGGTTCTTTTGTGTTTCCGTCTCTTTGTGTTTACTTAACATCTGCTGTGGTCATTTCTTTGTGAATGTTTTTGCTGCTCTTTGGAGCAGTACGTTTCCTTTTTGCCCCTTTTTGATGAAGTTTTTAACAACATTTTTAACAGTCCTGTCATCCAATCGTTTGGCCCCTGGACCTCTGCCAGTCCAGAAATCATGATGATACCAACAATGTTAGAACATTTTAAACAGAACAAATCTGTTTAGTGGCACGGCTGTTATTTTTGGTCACAACATCTTAACGTCACAACTTAAAGGTTGTCTTGGTAAGTTATTTTTACAGAATGCAAAATCCGAAACTCTGACGGAAGACGTTCTGGTTTGGGGATGTTTCCCAGCTCATCTGCTTCTGCTAGATGCCCTTTTAAGTCCTTCAGGTACACGGGCAAGCATTTGAACAATATCTATGCCACAGCTGCTTGTCTACACATACTTGTTGGTGTAAAAGCACGCCTATCACAACCCTTAAGCTTGATGGAATCCACTTCCTACCAAAGAACATCATGTTCTGTTGATTATCCAGCAAAACAAGGACGCTTGTTTTGTTGTTGTTGTTGTTTTAAAGGGGTTTAATGCAGTTCTCAAAAAAGGAGTCTGTCGAGCAAGAATTATTGTTGCTTAACAGGTTTATTTTCATCACCGCTTCAATAGTTCAACATGAGGTATTTTCATCAGGATGTACACAACATTTACCCAAAACGGTGAACAGAAAAAAAACATAATCTGTGCCTGAAAAACTATAACTCATAAATGTGGTGAACATTGCGCAACGGTTCAGCAAAATAGTTTAGGGTAAAGTTTAAAGAATCTGCTCTCAAACAAATTAACCCTTTGTGCTGTAAATGTAGTCTAGAAAATAGATTTATTTATTTATTGTAATTTGTGTAAACTGACCCATTATTCCAAAACGTCTTCATTTTTACACACCTGCTTATTTTTTTTCCTGCGCACAGCGAGCTCCTCGCTTCAGCCTCATCCCGTCATGGTGACCGTGTCGAGCGTGGCTATTTAACAGTAAAGATTTAGTATTCATGCGGCGTGCTGCAGGATCGCAGTACACTCATAAAAGCTCAGCCTGAGTCCATCACCAAACAAACGGGAGCTGCGTGTTTTTCTGATTTATTAGAGGAGCCCTCCCTTCTTGTTCTCCTTCTCCTCCTCTTAATCTTTCATTATTGTCTTTTTTCTCTCTCTCTCTCTCTCCCCTCCTCTCCTCGTGTGCTACAGTGTGAGGGCATCACACATACACTACCCTGTGTGTGTGTGTGTGCTGTCGTTGTGGTGGCGCGTGCATTGTGTGTGGGGCGCAAACATGACAAGCCTGTGCGAGTGTGTCACATGACGTCCTTAATGACAATCTGTCTGTGATCTCACATTTCTCCCCTTAGCTTCTCCTGTTGATGAAGCATGATGCTTTCCTTTTGTTGCCCTTAATGGAGGCTTAACGTCTCTACTCACAGATCAATATGACTTTATGAATTATTTGCTCCGCGGCTGTTTTTTCTTTTTCTTTCAGTATTTTTTTTTTTTTTTTTCAGGGGCTACACTTGCTCATTAGCATGCCATCTTTATTAGCCAGGGCCACCAGTGTTGTCTACTTCTGCTTACATATGTGTGTCCCTGCGCGCGAGCATGTGTGTGTGTGTGTGAGAACATGGAGTGTGTGCTGTAAGTGTTGTGTGTGTGTGTGTGTGTGTGTAAGTCGTGGTGTAATTAATCTGCTGGCCCTCAGCTCTGATTAAGCTCAGATTCTTCCACACAGCTGAACACTCTCCACCTCCCGTCCTTTTGGCTTCTGCTCGTCAGCACGCTGCAAAATACACAGTCAAATATGATGATTTATGTTTCTATGTGGCACAAAACACAAAGACTGACAAAAGGAACCAAGAGAGGTAGCATGTTTGTGCTGAATTGGGTGATTTGTCATTTCAAAACGTTTAAATTCTAAAATAGTCCCCGTTTTGTGGCTCAAAAGCCGCAAATGTTGCTGTAAAAAGTGGTAATGAATTAACAGCTAATTCATTTTCTCGAGCAGCTTATATAAAATTGTGTATAAAATTAGCAACAGCAGCTGAAAAAGAGGGGGGAGGAAGCAATTCCCACATGCATACTCAATAATAATAATAATAAAAAAAAAGAAAACAACAGAAATATAATTCCTCTATTTCATGGGTGTTGCCCTTTAGGTGATATGAGAAGTCAATAAGCACCATTGTACAGATCTAATAAAAAGCTGCTTTATGCGAGTGTGTAAGTGTGTGTGTGTGTTTAAGTGCACACACACTGGAACACACTCCTCTTCTTCCCTTGGCGTAATCTGCAATAATTGTAGCCTTAATAATCTTGCAAACAGAGGAAAAGGTCAAGTCTGGGAGGTGAATATGGGAGGAATGTGCAGGGGGGGGAGAAAAAAAAAAAAAAGAAGAGAAGAAACAACAGGAGAGTGATTGAGAAAGAGAGGAGAGGTAAACAAAGATGATTGGAATGAAAGGAAAATGGAAACAGAGGAGAGAAGTGCGCGTCCGTTGCCGCCTTTCGCCACTAGTCTCTGCTGTTGCATCAAGGATGAATGATGGTCTCCGTCATTGGATTGGACACCGCGCACTTTTTCCTCCCTCTCTTTGCCTTTATTTCTGCCTTTCTTGAAAGCCCAAGGTCTTTCAGGCGGCGTTGAGGTCCTGTCTAACTACACATACAGCACCGTTACTGACAGCTGTATTGTTCCTTTGCAGGGGAAACAGCACGTTGTTCACAACAGTTGAGCTCCACTAACTAATGGAGAACAAAGGTGACACTCTACTTAAAGCATTATGTGGCGCATTATGCATTGTAGCGTATTACATAATGTTTACAGTGTGCTTGTTATGTTCTCATTGTGGGACTAATAAGGATGGAGTGGAGGGATAAGTAAGGATCCTATTCTCTCCGTGAATACATGATTATTTAATGCACTTAATATTACACGGTTACATTTGCAAAATCACACGGAGAAATTCTTGCGTCCATGTCAGCTTGTTGGACGTTGAGTTTTTGTAATTTGAAATAATGTTAACACCTTTTCTGAAAACGATCATTCCTCCTGTTTAGCATACAGTATTAAAGCAGAGTGTAAAGACGTGATAAATGGTACGCATACGTCTCACACAGAAGATGCAAGAAATGAGCGGGTTTTTTCAATGATAAATAAAGTATTTATAAGCAACTACAATTCCACCTGTGAAGCCCAACAGAAAACAGATGACACACAGTAATACAGTTGGTAGAATGCGCGAGGATGGAGCTTAAATGATTTTTAATCAGAATCAGAAACAGGTTTATTGCCAGGTATAGTTTACACAATACAAAGAATTTGTTCTGGTGGGTTGGTGCAACAACATTAAAGAAAAAAAGAAAAAAATATGGAAGATGGAAATATAAATATAAAATATATATGTGTATGTGTGTGTGTGTATAATTATTTAAGACTTCATCTCTACTGACTCCACCTGCAGATGAAGCCCATGAGATGTAGCTGAAATAAAAATCAAGTAAGTCTACCTTTATTTTTACTTTCTTCAATGTTGCAAATGAAGCTTAAAGCTCAGTAGGACCTCATGAGTTTTAGACAAACCGTGCACACAAATGATTTGTTCATTGTCGCTGTCAAAAAAAGGAAAACCCCCAGTGGATGATCTAAATGTATGTTGCAACAAAACAAGCCTGGTTTTAATATCCACGTTCAAACCAGTAGGTAAGTCTGTGGTGTACGGCATCAGCTATGTGTTACACACAAACAGTTACAGACGCTACGTTTTTGACAGATGCACGATTAAACACTTAACATGTCGTTATTTCTGCTACCAACAACATTATAGTATATTATAAAGAAAACAATTTTTATTAATACTTATAAATGATAAAGAGAGAGTAACAGTCACCCACACTGACTTTTATGATACGAAGAAAATATATTTGCTGCAATGATCAAAGAGTCCAAAATGTAGTGTCAAAAACAAAATAAAGAACATTTAATGGACTTCTACAGGGAGACCATAAAAAACTAAATGTTACACTCCAGCATGTTTTAAAAAAAAGATAAAACAACAAAAAAGAAAGTGTAAAAATATATTTTAATGTCAGCAGTCAATGAGAAATGTCCCGGGGTAATTGCATTCTGTCTTTCTTTGTATTGTGATTCTGACGTATGTAAGCGACCATCTGGGAATACTATATACACTTACATTCATTTGTTTTTTAACGTGACTCAAAAATTCATCTCACCAGAAATTGAGGAATGTTACACCGATGCAGACATTTTTGCAACATTTAAAAATATCCAAGTATGAATCTTTTTTTTTTCTATCTTTCAGACATTGATGACGGGTGCTCTGAGACTCAGCTTTCCTTCCATTGTGTCAAGTTATTTCCCCACAGAGCAGCGCATAAATGGGTCATCACAGATTAGCAGCAGGGATAGACTCTTTAAATCTCTAGATATGGATGCTGACAGGAGTGAGCATCCACTCCTGGATGCATGTTTTTTTTTTTCTTTTTTTTTTTAAATACACACTGTGTTCGGTGGGTGCTGCCAAAAAGTAATGCTATTTTTTATTTATTTCTTTTTTTTATATATATATTTTGGAAGGACGGGGTGATCTCCCTTTAAGGGCTGCTCCACCATTAAATCCATGTCATTTTGTGAAGCTGGAGTCTGTCATGCAGATGGCATCGTGTTCCTGCTGAACTAACAGCATTTGGATGTCTCTGACGCATGATGCAATCCATTTCACCCTGATTATTATTTGGAACTCAGATCAGAGAGGAGAAAAGAGAAGTTTGGATCACCTGTTCCTGCAGGTTTAACAGTCTAGAGGGTTTGGCTGAAGTGGATAGACTGAGCTTTGACTCGGGTTCATTACACCCATTTGGAGCTGAAGCATGTTTAGTAACAACTTTCTGACAGAGCTGGCAAACATACTTCTCTTAAGGGCTTTTTTCTTTTCAATTCCGATCAGTTAAATAGAGATTATCCTGGATTTCATTGATAAAAACACACTGCTGAAATTATATATCACAACTGTGGCAAGCGAAAGCCACACAACTCCACATTTTTGTTCTTTCTTCTTGAAATAAAAGCTTTCAAAAAAGAATAATTAAATAAAAGCTCCACACACTGTTATTATAGTTCTTATTCTATTTTCATTCCATAAGGCTATAACATACTTTTCGTCACTAGCGGTTTGGTTGATATGTGGCAATCTCGAAATACCTGAGGATGAGACAGCAGGTGCTGTTGTGCAGATTCTTCCGTCAACTGGTGACGTTTGAGCAAGGCCAGATTAACCTGCTAAAGGGCGAATATATCTGCTGCAGGCGCACTATTAACCCCACCTACCTCGGCCACCTTGTAAATATCTTCCTCGCTCTGATCAAGTTCCATTAAGTCCTGCAGTTCCTGTAATCCGTAATGTGTCTCACTTTGTGGGAATTTAATTAAAAATAACTTTATTTATTTAACTTGTGGTTGATTTCTCGGTATTTAAAAAAAAAAAAAAAACAATCTGGGGACAGGTGTTACAAATTAGCTTAGGCTATAAATACTGCAGTGTGTGGCATCAGTTCATGCTTTTCAAGTGTCCCTGTACAAATAAAAAATTAGAGAAATAAAATTGAAAAAAAAAACTCTGGGGACAATACAGGGTTTCTGATGTGGACCTGATGTGATATAAAGTTCTTAAAACTAGACTCTGACACAAGGGCTCCTCATCTCCACATGACAGGATCAGATCATTAGCAAACAATCTTCGACCCACCTTAGTTGATGTTGTGCTTCACTGGTGCAAATAACTCAGCACATTTATGACTAATCAAAGTGCCAAATGCACTGAAGACGGATGAACCTGTGACTTTTGAGGCACTTTGGTATCTGAGCAGTTGCCCTCTTTGCCCTTTGCCTTTTAAAAGTTGGGAAATGATCAAATTGATCCCATTTTTACGTCTTAAAATGCCCATAATGCGGCGCAAATAAATAAATAAATCTGAAACTAATCAAATTATCCACAAAATAAAGAAATGTAAAGCAATTATTTAAGAAGTGCAAGCACATATTTGTACAGATCCTATAAAGAAAGGGGCTATTTGCATTAACATCGCCACTATTTGTTGAACTGCTGCTCGTTCTGCGGTAGAAATTACAATAACAATATCTTTTATAAGTATGAAAATGTGGGAAATTGGATTTCACAGTATTCAATTATAAAGCGTAGGAATAGGGGCAAGAACTTTCACGTTGCTTTTTAAAAATATCTTTTTATATATTTAAATTATTCAGTGTTTCTTCCTGCGAGTCAGTTTTTAGATAGTAAATGTTCACAACTTGATGCCCTCCGCGAACTTTCCATCTGACATGCGCCTGCAAGAACAGACCGGATTGCGAGATGAATATCAGCATCTCCAAACATCCATTTCACACACACACACATTTTCATACCTTATCCGGACAAAAATACAAAAGCATCTTTTTACAGATATCAGTGTCACGTGACTCTTCTTACAAAACAGAATCTGATAGGAGAACTTCTTTTGGGGGGGGAGTGGGGGGAAGTAAACTTTTGTGGCTTAAAAAGAAGGAAAAGAAAAAGGCAAAGTCTTGCAAGGCAAATATCACACAGCGCTGATTCACCGTGTGACCATACACTGAGCCCAAGTTGAGACTAATGAAGTCTTTAATTTGGTTATAGTTTATTAATGTCAGAGACACTCCGCCATTAATCATATTATAACGCCCCTGAGTGTGCGTGTGCTTGCACTAATGTGTGTATAGCCTGTGTGTGTGTGTGTGGATGTATGTCTCTTCGTAAGCATATGTCTGTGTGTTTGTATGGGCCCTTGCATATGTGCACGCGTATATGTGTGAGAGACAAGTGTGCGGCTCTCCACCAAGCAATAATATCGCATACATTTTAAAGGACCGTCATTATCGCCGTGGGTTACCCTGCAGCCCCCCATCACAAACCCCACAAACCATTTTCATTCCAAACTCATTAATATGCAAACTTATTCAAATGAGATTGTAATTAAGCATCTACTGAGTGGGAACCCTTTTCATGATAATTTATGATAAACTCCTCGCCACCTTTGATTGAGATTGATTTTTGGCGCAGGCAAGCCGACCTGAATACAAAGCTACACCTGAGAGACCTGGAGGGAGAATAACACTTTTAAAACAGCAAACTTATTTCATGGCTGATTGTGCCACAATCATCTTGGAGGAGTAACAAAGATCTATTTGAATAATGCATTCCCACTGTGCTGGTGATGTGCTCAGCCTAAAAGAAAAAAGAAAAGAAAAAAAACTGGGCATATCTGTTCTTGGCATCAAGGTGACAAAGTGATGTGTGTGTGTGAATGTGTGTCTGTGTTTTATAATGGAAGGTAAACCAAGCATAACTCAGTTTACCCAGTTTTTTATTGGAAGGATTACAACCTCACCTGACTAAAAGTGACACTTTGCAGAAGTATTATTAGTTTTATGTTCTTATAGATGCTCTGTTGTCTCTATTGTAATCATCTGATGCTCAGGTTTGATTTACCAGGACATCACTATTCATAGTTTAGTGTATGTAACACTGTGCATATTGCATTTATGTACAGCACAAAAGTAAAGTGGTGCTGAATCAACCACACTGGTATATATTTTTTGGTACCTGTTTTAGCTTCTTAAAGGTGCACTCCAGCAGTTTGTTATTATATTTCCGTAAAGTTAAGGCAATAAAACAGTCAAAACTGATTGTGCTAGCGGCTGAAATGCGCTGACTCCTTTATGTCCACATGCTGCGTCATTTCAAAGCTTCCCATTCACCGTCTACGTAAGCAGCTGTGCAATGATTCTGGGAGCACTGTGATGCATTTTGAGAAATGGGGCGTCACACTGTCTGCTCCTTGTTTGCATGAAGTTGAAGTCTAGGCTACTTTTGGCAAATCAGAGGTGTCCAGGTACCACTATACACCTTTGGAAACTCTGGAAAAACTTTTAATCTAACTGTTGTCTATCTAAAATGAAGACAAATTTTGCACGGCTTATTTCTTGCCTCAAATGTTTTCTGAAACACATTTGGTGAACTCTCTTCATAGTATCACCCAAAGTTTGCAAAAGAGCCGCCAAGTTCAAATCCAGGAACAGACAACTGAGGAGCTAAGTGTCCAGTCAGGTGCTGCCACTGTTTGTGTGGCTGTAGAGGGGTGTAGTCTGTAATGGGTTCCTGCTGGACAGCATCTGTCAATCATCTATCAAGATGCTGCCTAATCCGAACACCAACAGAGTGTCCAGTCCTTGGAAGCTGTGCGACCCCTGTGGACTCATACCATTAGTCTGAAAAAACAAACAACTACATCTTACATTTCCCAAACTCCATGGCACAGATTTGCAAGGCATGTCTCAGAGTCTCCATGATGAACCTGTTGACATCAAACTCCCGACACAAACGGCATTATCACAGGCGGACTAGTGTCACCCATGAATATTAAACTGCATATAATGTGTGAAATAGGCGGTCCGTGTCCTTCTCTACAAACAAAAAATATATAATGTCGGTTTATGCTGGAGGGCTGCAAGGTGGTGCAGTTGGTAGCACTGTTGCCTCGCAGCAAGAAGATCGCTGGTTCACGTCCCAGTGAGGATCTTTCTGCATGGAATTTGCCTGTTCTCCCTGTGCATTGTGGGTTTTCTCCTGGTTCTCCAGCTGGACGAGTTGTTTGCTGAGAGAAACCCACAGAGAGTGGAAAGACTGCTGTGTGTTTGCTTTAAAGGAACATAGCACTATGACAACATCCCAGACGGACATACAGCTGGAGGAGACAACTTTATTCCAGGCGGACAGACAGACAGCTAGCTCTGGGCAGCATCTGCAGCTTCACCATCGTCACACCATCGTGTGTGTCTTTGTGTCCCTGAAGACCTACCAGGACTTGAAGAGGTTCGCCATGTTCAACGAATGGCAGCAGCGCCCTCTTCAGGAGACAGTGAGATTGCGAACGTTCAGTGTCTTGTCTATCCTAGATGTGCAAAACTTAAATGATCCTGAAGAAACACTCTCTCATCTTGCCTGTACTACTGTGTGTGTACAGCAAAATGACAATGAACCTGATTTGATTTTTGATTTGATTTGATAACGGCAATGTAACATGTACATACAAGTAATGCAGTAGTGTTCCGAACTGACATATAGAGGGCGATCAAAAAGTTTTAAGACTGTAGCTATAAAAAAAAAAAATAGAAACTGTTCCTCTACCTGACTTCAAGAAATGCCCGGCGTCTCCTTCAAAGAAGTCTCTTTTTGCAGCAATTGCATTTTGTTTAACTTGCAACTCTTCAAGTTACAAGAAGCCAAATCTGTAGTGTGAGTAGGGAATGACAATTATGTTGTTTTGGCCACAAACCTTGTGGGTTTTCAACGCACTGTGAGAGAGCGTTTTGATGAAGCGCCCAGTTGTCTTCAGGCTATAGTTCAGGACTTTTGTCTGAGGTATAGTTCGTGAATATGGTTGCACTCTGCACTGTAGGCTTGTCCACTAAAGACTGCTGTTTTAATGTCTAGGTTGGAGCTGAAGGCCCAACTCACATCATCAGTTGTGATCCTCAACTTGAAGTTTGGGTCAAAGAGGATCTGTTTATGGAGATCATCACAGACTCCAACGGAGTGGAGTTTCTGCTCAGGAGATGTGGACGTCAGAATGACCTGAAATGTTCAAAATGACATGCTGGCCATTTCAACAATTTCATTAATGGTTATCCAATGGTCCTGATGCACCATTTGTTCCATTTCTTGAACATTTTCAGTGTTTTTGGTCATCAAGGATCACCTGCCCAACTGTTTTCCTCATTTTAAAACATTCCACTCAACTTATTATTTCATCTCTGTAGGCTTTCTGCAGCATCACATCCAAAACGTCAACCACATCACTGAAGATGTGTTGTTTTTGTTAGCTTGTCCAAAGCTTTATATCATTTTTTAAAAAGCATTTCCTTTTAAAAATCAGCATAAGTAGAATCAAGTACAACACGTGACATCAAAATCCACTTTCCGCCGAACTTAGAATCGCCAGAAACGTGTGCAACCCCAATCAGGATCCAAGGCCACCGTTTGGGAACCAGTGGTTTGGATGTGGATGGTAATTGCCATGGTAATTAACACTCTGCAAGTATCTGGGGGGGATTGAAGAGAAGGAAGGCATTGTTGTTTGAGGAACAACATCAAAGACAAAAGGTAGTCTCCAGCAAATGATAGTTGTGTAATTGCCCTGCGATACCTGCATGACCGTACTCTCTGAGCTAGTTAGGAGCCCCAGGTGAGGGAACAGTGGGGCCAGATCTCTGCATCCCCTGTAGTTTACACACTCTACACACACACACACACACACACATGCTTAAATTGGATAGAAACTTTGGGATCAACATCAGAGATTCTTTTGTATTTCAAAAGTATATTGTTTATTGGGGTCAGAATGATTTAGGGGTGGGACTTGGGATGAAACAAAAGAAAAGCAAAGTGCTGTTTGTTTGTGCAACTACAAACTCTAGTTAGCATAGAGAATAAATCAATACATTCTTCTCTGCCAGCAGTGCTCCTTTGTTGTGGTTTATTTTTTAATTTTTCTTTCAAAGGCAGGTTTATGTTGGACGCTTAGTGGAGGTAAAGTGGGTGAGTCTTGTTAGTGCGAATGGCTTGCAGGCCAGCAGCTCCTCTCCCGAGTGTGAGATGTGTGTGAAGCAGCTTCAGGTGTTCACAGAATAAGTGCAGCCAAGTCAATAGGAGTTTTCGGCGTCTGCGTGCGTGCTACAGCTAGCTTTGTTTCATGTTTTGAATTTTTCCACAACTTAAATTATGCTGAACTTCTTTCATTCTCGCCTCATGCATTCATCGTGCACACACTTGCAAAAAAAATATTTCCATCAACACACTCGGAAGACGTGATGATTCATTGAACTTTCAGGTTTTATGTACAATATTTAACCTGCATTGTGGAACTGCATTTTTTTTTTTTGCAAGCAGATCTATGTGTTAGGATGGGATTCCTTTAGGTTCTCATGCTTTCAAATTAGAGTAGAAGAGCAGTCGTTGCCCGACCTCTAGCAGAGATGAAGCAAACAAACCGTAAGTTTCTTCCTAAGATTTTCTGCACATGAATTCACGTACCGTATAGTGACACTGTTCAGGCAGTAAGGTTCAAAACATTCCTTTCACTTTGTTCATCCTCTTGAGTTTTGTCCTTTGATTTTGACTGATCCTGACTATTTAAAATGGGTAACACTGCCACCTTTTTGCCACTTTCTGCCATTTTTCAATATTACCTTGAATCTATGTTCTATTTGCTGAACACCAGCAACTCCAGCCATAATGTGTTACTACAGGATAATAGTGAATACTATGTTTTGGAACAGAAGCTCAGTCATGTGTTTTACACAGCAGTATCCTTGTGGAGTTTGCTAACATTAACAGTCTTGAGCTGCTAATCACACTCGACTAAATAAAGCTGTGTCAATAAAGCTTTCAAGTCAAAATGAGCAGAGGTGGGTTTTATTATATATTGTTGTTTTTGTTTGTTTTTAATTGTAAGACGCACGATTGCCATCTAAAAAGTTGCATAGTCTCACTTTTACCTCTCTCAACTACATTGAAGAGTGCATAAAAGCATCTTATATTTTTCATGTAAATTGTGTAACCATGTTAGCAACGACAGTCACTAAGGATGTACAAGGCTGAAGAAATGTGTCCAGTATTTTATGCTATTTTCTAGCATTTAAGTGTTTTTTTTTCTTTTTTAATGTGTGTGATACTGGTTAAATTAAAAGAGAAGTTAATATTATTCTGCAATTTCATGAAATCAACGGAAGGGGAACACCACCTCCTTGCATACGCTGTGTGTTACTGAGGCTATAAAGAAAAAGAAATTTAAAAGAATTATTTCCTGAGTCTATTCCAGCTGACTCAGGTTGAAGGCAGGGGACACCCTGGACAGGTCACCAGTCTATCACAGGGCTACACTTAGAGACAGACAACCAAGCACACTCCCATTCAGACCTACGGACAATTTAGAATCACCAATTAACCTCAACATGTTTTTGGACTGTGGGAGGAAGCCGGAGAACCTGGAGAGAACCCACGAGAACATGCAAACTCCAAGCAGAAAGATCCCAGTGCCTTCACCAGGACGCGAACTGGCAACCTTCTTGCTGCGAGGCAACAGTGCTACTAACTGTGACACCTTGCAGCCCAGGATAAGGAACCCTCTATCTAAAATGCTTTAGGTCCTTCATTTGCTGCCAAAACAGCTCCCATGAGGCACTGACTCTACAAGACCTGAGAAGGTGGCCTGTGGAATCCTTCAAGTCCTGGAAGTTGTGAGTTGGGTCTGCTGTGGCTCAGACTTGTTCCAGCACATAACTCAAAACCTGGTTTATGGTTTGACCCATTAATGGCAGACATCCACCATCGCTGACCTGGAGCACCCAACAAGCGTTTGCATTTCGGAGATGCGTCCAGTCATCTGGCCACAGCAAACTGGTCCCTCAAAATTCCTCTGGTCTTTACACCTGCCCATATCTCCCACATCCAACACAACAAGAACTGACTGTTCACTTACCCTTCTAATAAATCCCAGACCTTCACACACAGCATTGATATTCAATATTAATCACTGCATCTGTGTGTGATCATGATAATTTGGCTCATACTGCAGTGTCAACACCACATGGACATATAGTTGTAGAATACATGTTGTAATCCTGTTCCTATTGCATACATTGGTCTTGACTACTGCATAGATGGTCACTGATTCAGGCCAATAGGAAGAATTTTTATTATTTTGGAGGTCCCCAGAATTTCCATTCAGCATCATTATCAACCTAAAAAAATGTAATTTTTTCCCTCCATCAGCCTCATGTCATTCTGTTGAGGGATAACTAGCAATGTCAGCATATTGAGAAACAAACAAAAACATTATTACTGCCGTTATGTTAGCATGCTAATATCAACATTACTAGAGCTAACTATTTTAACTTGATCATGGAGATTTTGCACTTTATGTCTGCCCTTACCAGATAAGAACCTGGACAAGAGCATATAAAGAACTTTATACATTACAATATTATCTACTGACTTAAGTAAATGTGTCTTAATTATCACGTTAACTGTCTTTCTTGTGTTACTGGGTGAAGAACTGAGATCTATTTACATTTTGCAACCTGCTTTGTGCTAAATAATTTGTGAATCATCTTCTAAGACCCCCTTAGGAGCAATTAAACCATGAATGATGACGCATTGTTAAAATTACTTAAAAACAAAATTAGCATCGCTGGGTGTTGTTCATTGCTTAATTTATGGTTCTTAAAATCCCTCAGGACCAATAATGGATAATGTTAATAACCTGCTTGAAGAAATATTCCAAAACAAGAAAATACATCAATTTTTTCTGTTTTATGCTGTTCAGAAACTGGCATATTTCAAAATCTTTAAACAACACCAGGAGCTTTGACTGTAAGAATACTGAAGTGTCTGTTTGCCTTAAAGAGGTCCATAGAAGACGGAGATCACATAACCTAATTAATCTTGTAAAACACAACATATACAAGACTAGATTTACTATATCATAGGGATATATATCCTACATTATGTTTACTATATTACAAATACAGGCCCCACAGTAGCAACCCAATGAAACAAAAGTTACTCAACCTTTCAATTCTTAGATTAAAATCTTTATTTCAATAGTTTCTATGTCTATTATTGATGACAGACCCAACCGTCTTCAGCATGGAGGATTCTGCCATTCATTTTTTAGCTGGTCTTTGCTGTAGGGGTTGTGTTGCTCTGACTTTCTCATTTAAATACCCCCAAAGATGTTCTATTGGATTCAAGTCAGGCAACATGCTTGCCCAGGTCATAGTTTTCACTATTTCTGTGCTTTGGGTTGTGGTTTTGGATTGTTGTCATGCTGGAATATTCCTCCTCTGTAAAACTTCTGCAGACTGGAAGTCATCTGAGATCACAGGTGGACTCGGTTTCGCTCAGTGATCACAGGTTTTCCAGCTTGTGTGTCAGTAATCACTGGTGTGTTCACTTTGTTGCAATGACTCTCTACTTATTCTACAAGTCTTATTCATTTTTAATTGCTCATAAGTGACAAATATCGACATGTCAACTTGAAATAATAATCGATTATTTGACACTTCACTGATATTGAATGGGGGCGTATTCACCTCTGTTCTCATAATTCAGAAAAGCAGTGTGGATCCTGTTCCCGTCAACATATAGTTGTGAAAATTTTCAGGCACAAAATGCCTTCTAGAATTCCATAAAGGCTCATAAGATTCACTGTGATCTTCTTTTGATAATGGAAGTAGGTGCCACTTCTGATGAGAAAAGATTATGTGTATGTCTACATTCAAGCACAAGAACAGAACAAGTCTATATCCTGCCTTGGTCTTTTAAATGACATTATTAAACACTGCAGAGAAGTCTTAGATTAATATTTTTTCGGATGCAGATTTCTGTAAACTCTCGTTGAAGGTGGAGGGTACAAAGAGGACACTGATGTGATGTATGACTGCTTTGTTAAGTGAACTACAGTAGTGACCACCACAGCGCATGAAATGCAGGACAAAGCCACATAGAAGAATAAAGAGTCATGGGGGGTCATGGTCAAGCCCTGGTTTTATTCAGTCAATGTGGAACAAGGTGAGTAGTAGTGGAGAGCAAAATGTCTCAAAGTTTTGTTTCTTTTTTTCTCCCATCTGTCTGTCTTTCTTTTTTTTCTCCCACTTCTGGTTAACACTGGACCTGGCGCTGCCTTGGCCAAGGCCACCTGAGTGCACGTATCAAGCTGAGAAGCTAGAGTACTTTGTATCAGGAATGCTGCTTTTTATGGCACACAACAAAGGTAGCTGGACCATTGCTCTGACCTTCCATGCACCCGATGAGACAACTGATTTTATTCAACTTTCTCTTTTCACTTTTCCTGCATGTTTGCGAGGGAAACGAGCTGCTGCAGATTGATGAGAAATGTTTGACAGAAGAGCCTCCAGTTGTATTGCATCGACAATTGTCAGAAGAAATAATTGATATTTGAGTTAGGTGTTGGAGACTATGGCTACTGTCAGTGAGACCTTGAACAAATAGACAGAGGCAGTGAAGGGAAAATAGTCTCAATGCTGATGTTCCCAGATACAAGATTACAGTCGGGTTTCATTTCTATTATCTCCTATAGGATTTGTTTATTTCATAAAAGTGTAGATTTCTCCTTTAACAAGTAACACGCATTTTTCCTATATACATCAAATAAGTAATAAGAGTCTATACATAGTTGTGCTTTGAACTAAAAGTTCATATGGCTGGGCTATCCTGTTAACATGGTGATGCTAACCAGCCATTATGTGTTCTATGCTCACTGTCTTTGTTTATTATAGTAACAATCCCTAAGGCTATGTACAGCAAGCTTTTAAAGTAGCTATAATAAAACAACTAGTCAACAAGCCTACTCTAGATCCAGGCATTTTAGCAAATTACAGGCCCATAGCCAACCTTTTGTTTCTAAAATTATTGAAAAAGTTGTTGCTGTCAATTATCTGATTATCTGCATAGAAATGGTTTGTCCAAAGAGTTTCAATCAGGTTTTAGAATTCATCACAGTACAGAGACAGCACTGGTGAAGACACTAATGATCTTCTTATAGCTTCAGATAGTGGACTAGTTTCTATACTGGCTCTACTGGATCTCAGTGCTGCATTTGATACAGTGGATCACAGCATCTTATTACAGAGACTCGAATGTTTAATTGGGCTTAAAGGAACTGCACTAAACTGGTTTAAATTATATTTATCACACAGATTCCATTTTTTTCATGTTAATGCTATTTCTTCCACCCGCAGCAGAGTTAGTTAGGGAGTTCCACAGGGCTCGGTGTTAGGACCAATCTTATTTACTTTCTACATGCTCCCCTTAGGCAATAATATAGGAAGCACTGCATAAATTTCCATTGTTATGCAGATGACACCCAGTTATATCTATCTATGAAGCCAAATGAAACCAATCAGTTGGTCAAACTCCAGGCATGTCTGAAGGACATAAAGGCCTGGATAACCTGTAATTTCCTTCACTTAAATTCAGACAAAAATGGGGTTGGCTCCTTCTCACTGTTGTCAACTGCTTGCTCAGAGGGAATCCAAAGGCAACTTTGGATTGTTGGGTTCACTGTTTAAATTTGTAAGGTCTATACCAGGGGTCGGCAGCCTTAAACACTCAAAGAGCCATTTGGACCCATTTCCCACGGAAAAGAAAACACTAAGAGCCACAAAACCATTTTGACATCTAAAATGAAGATAACACTGCATGTGTTGTTTTTTTTTTGTTGTTTTTTTGTTTTACCTTTATGGTATGTATTAAAAAATAAATAAATTATAGTGTGTTGTATTTATGAAACCAATGACCTGCTACTGAGAAAACAAAATTTTATTTCTGCATGCAACAAAAACACTTGGAACTCCGGAAAAAAAGACGCTGGGTTGAAGGTTGCTTTCAAATAAAATACTCAATGTCTATTTGAGTCCTCCTTGTATATATGAAATAAAAAGCCATACTTAAATTATCCACCTGCAGCAACGTAAAAATGACATCTGGTTGGCCTGCTGACTGCAGCTGGGACTGCTGACCAGACTCCTGACCACCTGTGAGCGCTTTGGGACGGGAGGAGCTCGCGGCAACACTCGCTGCTCACTGAGGACAGTAACTGTACAACAATACGTGTTTTCATGTCAGAGTCTCCAAAACACCAGAAAAGTCTCCAATAACACCAAAAAGAGTTGCTGGATGTGTCGCTAGTCGCGTTTGACGAAAAACAAAAAGTAGCCAAGAGGTTTTGGAAAATCACCAGATTTAGCGAGAAAGTCACCAAGTTGACAACGCTGTGCATGCCGGCGGGTGTCACACATCAGCGGTTGTGATGCATGTTTTGAGCGACACAAAATTAAACGCGTTTTAATTTAATTTTTTAAGATCACCATAATCTTCCAATTTAGAATTACATTTTAAAAACTAAAATAGAATACATTTAAATTAAATGCTCATTATTTATTTTCCAAAGCCACAAGGAGCCGCAGCAGAGGTAAAGAGCCACATGCGGGTCTGGAGCCACGGGTTGCCGACCCCTGGTCTATGTTAAGCAGTTTGAGATGGCATATGTTGTGAACTGCGCTATACAAAGAAAATTGACTTGACTTGCTTTAATGTGACAATGATGCATCTGTAAGGTCTGTACCTTACTATGCTAGGCACGGTGAGATGACGTGTTGTGAATTTGCGCTATATAAATAAAATTGAATTGAATTAATGGGAATTAAATCAAAAACACAACTAAGGATGATGTCAATATCAACGGTATATATTGTTTTACTGTATAAGTTGAACAGTTTTAGACTTAGTGGTAGTGCGAGGTGAAAGGTCAGACAATCAGCAAAGTTGTTGCAATTCATCCTGTTGGGCCCATAAATGTGTTTACCAAATGTCATGATAATCTGGCAATTAGTTGCTGAGATATGTCTCTAAAAACTAGAACAATGGCATGGTGATGCTAGAAAGAACACTGATTTATCGTATTGCTTTTGCAATATTTCACAGAATAGTTGACATGTTCAACATGCTGGTGGTCCGAGAGCAAATGTCAGGGGATGTTTAGAGTCAACAGAGCATGTCCTCTGGGAACCATGAATGTCTATGCTTAATTTCATTGCATTCCATCCAGTTGTTGCCAAAGTATTTACCTAAAAGCCCAATATATCAACATGCTGGTGACACTAGAGGAATAGTTAAGAGATTGCCAACCTTGAATTGACCAATATATATATATATATTTGGTATATTTTGAAACCTAGCCCTAATTTCTGTATCTCTAAGTCAAAAGTTTTCCTGATTTTCTGTTGCTGCCTCCTGTTCTTTATTGTTCAAGAGCATAAAATTGACGGACAACATTGTAGATGTTTTTGGAGTTAATTGTAGGTGACATGTTTCTCCTCTGGATATTGTTTCAGCTGTTCATATTCTTTTTATTTTTTTGTTTGCATGCACCACATAACTGCTTTACTGCCTTCTGTGGTCAGCAAATAATACTAGTGTGTCACCTTTGTGTCTATGTGTGTCTATGTCATGTGTGTAATCAAAAAAAACTGTACACTGGAGCAGCCACTTAATTCCAGTGACACTTGCTCACTCAGCACATGTGCCGCAATACAACTCCACACTTTGGAATTTCGTTATTTTACAACTCAACTGCATTTTCATATATGTTTTCAAAGAAATCACAAAGGCCACATTAGGATGTGTGAAGGAAGGATTCAGGCATGTGTCTGCAGCAGGACTCTCACCCAGGACACTGGGGTTCGCGTTCCATGTGGAGCCATCATTTTTCAACTAACACTATGTTTTTACTCTTTATTTGCTTTTGATTTTTAAGAAAACAGCACTGTTTGGGTTTGAATACACCATTTCACATCATTTTCTGGGTTACCAGGGTGACAGGTCCTGCCCCAACTAATGTAAAGAAAACAATAAAACAAATTACAAAGATGAGTTGATTGAAATATATCTGTGAAATCCAGTATATGTTTCCCTCAAAGCATAATTCAGAATGAGGTTTATTTGTATAGAAACTTCATTTTTGAGAGACATGGTTAAGCACGAAGTAAGTAAGCACATAAATGTTAGTTTCTCTGATACTGCCAGCACAGCTCACACACTTCACACTTGTGCAACATCACAAACATGCAGAAGACCATTTCTGGGCTCTAAACCTTCATGTCACATTGACATTGTTTGCAGGTTGCCAAAGAAAATGCTTTTTGTCCACAAAGGGATTTTTTTTAGTGGCCGCACTGTGGCTAGCAACTGGGGCAGACTGACCGTTTGTTAAACCCGTGGTTCTCAAACTGGGGGGTGGAGAGTGCTGTAGGATGGGGGGGATGTTAACCAAACCTAACATTGCATGAATATGAGTCATGTGGTGACACAAACAGCAAAGAAAGTGCTCTTGTGCCTTTGATTTCCGAAAGGCAGTAACAAAGACACAGTGTAGCCTCTTAGACCTCCTCACACACTACTGTACTACCAAACATTATCCCGCAGTCCCATTCTCCATAGAACTGGGTGGCATTCATCACAGTGTTGTGTGATCTGTGTTGACCAGCGTATTGATTAGCTGATCTGTGAGACCAACTCTGGTCTGATATCTAGTCCAGTCTGAGTTGTCCACCTCTGATGTGATGGATATGATGCATTATGATTTTATTGCAGAATTGATCCACACTGGTTGTTTATGACAAGCGTCTAAGCTGAATTGAGTGCAATGCAACATTTTAATTGATCTTCCCATGTCACTAAAACTGCTAGTACATATAGAAAAAGATTATAATAAAACATGGAATTAATGAAAATAGAAAATGTTAGTGGTGTGGTGGTTTCAGCTCAAGTGGTGCTTAAAAATCTCATATTTGAAAATGTTAGTCTGCACATTCAAATGACTGCTCGGTGTGTTTGTATTGCTAATATACTCAAGGGGGAAAACTCATAAGTGCTTAAACAGTTGAATTTGTAGGGAAGAAGCTGCTGAGTGGACACAGATTAACAGAAATGAACATTTATAGCATCACAATGCAAATCCAGACGTGCATCTTTGTTTCATTGGGCGCAGCCTCTTCAGCGCACTCCGATGTTTGCATGGAAGAAAGCAAATTACAGTTAAACAGCTACATGTCTCCAATTTCCACTTGCTGGGCCACATCAAGAAACGTAAGAACTAAATGATGTTTGGTTTGGGGTTTTACATTTCAATTTAGCCTCAGGCCTGGAAGCCATTAAGGCCTAATCTGAATCCTGGTCAGTGCTTGCTCCCTGGAGCAGAAAGTATGGTTTTATTAGCATCAAATCATACACAGCATTGAGAATGCACACACACACACACACACGCGCGCGCACACACATGCACACACACACGCTGACATAGACACAGCCCACGCCCAATAATGGCGAAACAGCATCTCATTACTGGCCATTAGATTTGTATTACTTTCATTTGGACTGACAATACATCTCATATTCATAAAGGGAACAAAGTCACAACATGAAATAGTGACACAGCTGCATGATGGGAGCTGAGAGTCAAGGCCAGGAACAAATGATTCATAAAATGAAACAGTTTGAAAATGTCGTTTATGATACGGGGGTAGGATGTCCGTAATTACTGACAAAATGTAACACCCACTAATGTGCTGACAGGTATGACTACTGTAGGTAATTAAGCACATAAATACATCAGAGAATTCACTCCAATTTTTTTTTATTGGAGCTAAAATGTAAATTTATGTGTGTATGAGTGAGTGAAAGAGAGGAAATAGAAAAGAGGGCAAAGAGAGTAAAACCTCCTCCATCTCTTTGGCACAACGTCCATACTGAGTATCTCTTACTGATGGACACAGCACATTAACTGGCTCATTATCAGCCTCCCACCATATGGACTCAGGCCGAGGTGGGTCAGAGCTGCGGCCGCCCCGATCCACGCACCCCTTCCTAATTAGGACAATTATGCCATCTCCATCACGAGGGCCAGTTACACAAAATGGTGTCACGCCCTCGCTGAGATTGGTGTCACTGAGCCCAGACTATGAGAGGCGGCAAGAGGAAACGGCAGTGTCGTTCGGCAGGCACCGCCGAGCCCACAGAGCAATTACCCCGGGTGAGAGGTGGCAGAGTCGGAGGGAGGAAAAAGAGAGGAGGGAGCAAGAGAGGTAGAGGGCAAGTGAAAAGAGAGAAGACAACAGAGAAGAAATGGCAGAGAGATGGAGGGAGGTGAGGGTCAACACCTGGGCCACAGTGAGAAGTTACAGTATCAATGAAGTTAACACCGGTGACTTCTGGATTGATTCGATGTGAAACCGTACAACAGTATCCAACTGGAGAAGGACAAAGACTTTACCCAGTCACTTAACCTCTGCTAGTCCCACTGAAGTTAACAGCCTCTTTGTGTGGAGAACCAGTTAAAGAAATAGTTTACCCCTTTTTGGAAAATATGCTTATTTAAAGAGCAAAACACCTGCCCAGTTCAAAATATACTTACCAACAACACTTTGCGAAACAACTGCTCCTCCATCCATTTAGCCTTTGTGTGCAGCAAGTTGCCAGTCAGTGAGCAAAGGTTATAGCACCCATGTAGCAGGCCAAAATAAAACTCTGCCATTGTCTGGTTTGTGTTTCTCTGTCTATGTCAACACCACTGACTGATCTAGCTATGGGCTAGTGAAGGTGAATGGGTGTCGCTAGAGTATTGACAAACTTAAAAATCTGAACCTCAAATAGTGTAAGGCAGTGATTTAATATTCCATGAAGATAGAAAACTGGTATACAACAATAATGGG
>NW_007577948.1:342640-346291 GCF_000690725.1 Stegastes partitus | reverse complement strand
AGGTGTATAGAAAATGGATGGATGGATGTGTTTGATGTGCTCTTCCACCTGCTTTCAATGAGTGTTTTCCTTATGCAGGTACAGATTGCAGTTTAAAACCAGCTGCAAATTAGATATCAGTCCCTACTATGCTGCAAGTTCCAACACTTTTGTTACACAGAATTTATCCTGCAGCAAGTTAACTGGTCTTCATGTGTAAAGTCATGGGAGTGCATCTTAAAGTGTTTGCTGTGCAGATTGGACAGTTACCAACAAGAAAAATGAAGCACCATTTTAAAAAAAAGAATCAAATGGCACATAGCTTCAATTCTGTCATTAAGGACAGCTTGCATGACCATATTAGCAAATGCATTAAAACTACACTGAATTGATGATGCACACATTAAAAAAAAAACTCCTTGGGATGGACTATGCAATTAAAAGCATTCCTAAGCCAGTTTCATATAAGCTGAGTTAATAGCAGGTATTTAGACACACCATAGGCTCTATGGTGCAATAATTAGGCCATATTCATTATAAGTGTTCTGCCATTGATCTGTAGACAAACAGCGCATATGACTTAGAGCTGATCTTCAATCCAAAGCAGACCCAGTTTCCCCCCAGTTTTCCCTATGACTACCTGATGTTCAACCAGTGATGTTTTATTTTTCTTCCTTTCAAAGCAGAATCCTTGAGACTTAAATTAGGCCCTAAGGGTGCCGGCAGATCGATAGGCTCACTGCAGGTGCACGCCAACAGGAACAACAAGAGTAGGCATTTTGCCTCTCCTTTCATTGGAATAAAACATGCTTGATTGAGAGCGATGAGTGAAGAGAAATGTGTGAGTTTGTGTCCACCACCACCACCACCACCACCACCGGTTTCCAGCGTTGCATTTTGTTCCTGCAGCCTGTGTTCATTAGCTGACTGTGGTATTGACCATGTTGTACAGCAAAACGGAGATCAAGCTGGGTTACAACAGGGACGCTTGAATTCCCGAAAACAAACTGTTATTGATTTGTGTAAGTAAGTTGAATAAGCAGTATACAAGAGGCTGCTTTGAAGGCCCAATCCCATGTCAGAATCCAGCACCACCTCTGCTTCCATTTTACTGCATGCTGCTGTTAACACCGGCTGCCCTTATTGACTATTTGGAGTATTTATGCATAAGTGGAGCCACTTTAAGTGTAACAAGGGTGTACTAGGCTGTGTGTGAAACTGGAATTTATGGATAACACTGTGAGCACCTGCCATACTGGAACCTGCAGTATTTCCACAGGGCTAATACACAGGAGGATCTTTTTTTTTTTTTTTAACTGAAGTTACCTATTACATCAATAACAACACAACTCAGCTGCATAAGGAATGTTCAGAAATGCATTCCAGGAGGAAAGTCCACTTAAATAGCGTTTTTGATACATCATTAGATGCTCTGAATCTAGACTGGTGCATTTATTTGTGGGAATTATCTGCTTTGTAAAGCCGGGCTACCCACAGCTATTCAATGTCATAATTGGGCATTTAAAAGAAAATAATAAATTTGAACATACTGAATGATTAAAATGCTTCACAAACCTGCATCACGTTGCAAGGGCAGGACACCATCTAGGTGTAAAGAGTATTTCTTGTATTCAAAGAATAAAATGACACTGATTAATGAAAGCACACTCCCTGCAACTTCTGTATAGCTTAGCTGATATTCAAATGGGGGGAAAGAAATCAATGTTTTATGACTTATTTGTGAATATTTGCTTTCATATGTTTTTAAATGAAAATTATTTCACAGAAACAAGTTGACTTATCTTAACTTCTTTTCAGAGCTGCCTTTATGCTCTTGTGAATTTAGTAGAATAGAAGGCCATGGAAGTCTCGACTCACACGACACTGGGCTCACCTGACTGAATTAGTAAGAATCATGAAGGTCAAAATCAATTATGTCGAGAGCTGTCACGGTAATGTTAGTGCTCAAAATGACTTTAAACACTGGATCATTGAGAAGCAAAAGTGAGCACATCCCATCACAAATATTTGCTAGCTGCATTCTGCGTTCTGATTGTACTTGTTTCACACTAAGGAAACATATTGTTTCATCATTACACCTGCTGTGAGCTCATCAATAGGATTAATCAGTCAGATAAACAACTCTTATACTGTTGGAATGCAGCTGCAAATTTCATACACCGTTGTCACAAATAGCACAGACGTGTCTTACAGAAATACAGATCATGTGAATCAATAGATGGCACACAGCAGAAATGTCTACAGTACAGAAGTGAGTTCACCCCTGTGGAATATCACCTGCATTTAAACATTATTTCTAAGTAGAACAGTAGAGTGCACAGTGAATAGTGAAGCTTTGTGCTTTTAAACAATTTATAGTGTGTCAATGTTGTTTTGACTCAGAATGGCCCCATACCATTCAGAATACACTCACTCAGCCTGTAGAACAGACAGTGAGTGTTAAAAAGTTATGTTTAAAAGCAAATGTCAAACAGGGTTTGAATATGCTTTTGTATTTAAATGCTCAAGTCACATTCACAGGTGGTCAGGAATGCTTATGTAAACTTCAATTAGTCTTCAACAAGGACTGAGTTAGAATATGTGATGAATGAAAAACCTCTGCAAACACTGTTTGCAAATGGCAAACAATGCAAAGTTGCAAACATAGTTTGAATCAGGAAAAGTCAACACCATCTTCTTTACTGGTTGAAAATCTAATCATAGATGTGCTTCTTTTTTTTCTTCAAGAGGCAGTCACAGTTCCTGTAGTTTAAAACAGACAACACTGAAGGGAAATTACCTGTGTCTTAGGTGAGATAGTGAAAGATATATTTATAGAGGCAACAGCAGGTTTGTTGATTAAAGATTGACAACTTTTGCATCTGCCTCAAGCCTTTCTATAGTATATATGACATTTGTTTTAAATCAGTTTTTGGCTTTTGATTCCTTAAATGGCTCACTGTCTAGTAGACAGTATCTACCTGTGATCCCTCATCACAAGTTAGATATGGACATGAAATGTGGAAAGTCCAAATAGAGGCAGATGTTTTCATTTATAGTGACAGTATATTTCATAAGAAAAATGTAAAAATGTCCCAAAACATCAGGAAAAAAATGGCATCATTCTTTGTAACAGCAACATTTTTCATATGGCTTTAATCATCGTGTGAGTTATTTTGTAAATCCCTGGGGGTGTCCCGACTTCCACGTTTGTAATCATAGTATTTTGATATGCTGGCATTATGATTTTTCTTACCACACATTAATTCCTGTTTTCTGTCTGTTTCAGTTGAACTGCTTTTATCAGCTGCCTCACAGACTATCTTTATCTTTTGATCATAATGATAAAGAATATTTTTTACCTCATTTATCTGACAGAGACAGCATTGATCAACAGAAAAAGGGACTGCAAATGAGGCAGTTAGCCCAAAAGGATAATGTCTATTTTGACCAGTTGCTAAAAAGGCAGGCTAAAATTAGAATAAAGTGACATACCATATAAAATGGTGGTATGCACACAACGCAATTATTATGATACAGACAAGGCATTCAAACTAACGTCCTTGGAATAATAATGTACAGACTTAGCCACAAAGTGAAATAATTATAGATGATTAACAACAAGCTGCACAATTTTTCGTTTACAAATAGAACAAAGACAAGAAATTCTGT
>NW_007577948.1:342099-342630 GCF_000690725.1 Stegastes partitus | reverse complement strand
TGAATAATGTATAGATCTCAATGCAAATTAGTTAGCGAGGGCTAGCTCACTTGGCTAACATTGCTGTTGCCTGTAAATTTGTTTGGCTTTGCAGGAAGGGGTGGAGTTTGTGAGCTTTCAAATTGCTAGATAGTTTTTTTTTTTTAAGAATGTGGTCACACTGTACTGATAGCACTTACTCCTGCTAAGATCCCAATCATAATGCAAGCCAGACCACCTCCAAATGTGGTCAAGCTGATCTGACTGCATTCTGATCTGTATGGATTCTATGTGGGCAGCACAGTGTTACAGTGTTACAGCACTGTGGCCTCACAGCTCAAAGGTCCTGGGTTTGAATCTGGGCCTGGGATCTTTCCGTGTGGAGTTGCATGTTCTCCCTGTACCTGCATGGGTCTCAGTGGGTGCTTTGACTTCCTCCCTCGGTCCAAAGACATGCTGAGGTTAACTGGTGATTTTAAATTGTTGGTAGGTGTGAATGCAAGTGTGCTTGATTGTCTGTCTCTCTGTGTGGCCCTGTGATAGACTGGTTCA
>NW_007577948.1:248189-341690 GCF_000690725.1 Stegastes partitus | reverse complement strand
AAATATAAACTCCTCTAAGTTTTTACAAAACCAAGATGACCATGAACATGTCCCGTAATGTGAACGACGTCATCCTGGTTACAGCTTGTTGATTTGTCCGTTGGAGCGAACCGTACGCCGGTTCCCAGATTCTCTACCTTTCTATTGGCTGATTGTTGTGAAGCGTCTTTTCCTTGCCTGCTATTGGCTGTACGGCGTAGCGGGAGGGACAACTTTCAGGAAGTGAAGACGGTTTGTTTCTGTTTCAGAGGCGCGGGTGGACCAACGAGAAGAGTTTGTGGAAGAAGGGTGACTTTTAAAGAACGTAACAGTATTAATCACTGTGTTTCTAAACAAAAAGCCCGACTGACGACGCACGGCTCCTATTCTGCTCGGAGGTCGTTGCGTATTTTAGCATGTAAGTGACACTTAGGACCGCCTTATTAGCTAAGTTAGCTGCTAGTTAGCCAGTTAGTTGTTATTGTAACGTTTGTCTCGTCAACGTTTGTCTTTTGCCCACCAGAGTTTAAAACATAGCTGCAGTGTGTCCAGCGGTCTTCCGTTGTGTTGTCGGTCTGGTGTTTTATCTGATTAGCTAACCTTAACATAGCAGTAACCAGCAGAAGTACGTAGCCAGCTGGGCACACCTGTGATTTAATACCAGAGACAGGCTTTAGACTGCCGCACAGTACACAGCAGAAGTGAGTACACCTCTGTGCAATGTTACTTACACGTCAACGTTTTTCTTGGGCATGGAAGCTAATAGTGGGCAATGTCCTTTACACTTTCTGAGCTGCCACAGAAAGTCTGATTTCCATTAATAATCCTTGTGCCTATAGTGTAAAGTTAAGGAGAAGGACCACTGCAGCTCTGGTTAGTGGGGCTGTAGCTCGTTCTGATTGCTGCTGCAACTGTGTTTCCACTGATTTTAGGTGATCACTAATATCCTTCTATCATTTGTCATTTTGATGAAGTCTCACAATCAGAATTTTCAATTCTTCTGTATAATTCACAGGTTTTCTGACTTGTGTGTCAGTGATCACAGATGTATTCACTTTTGTTGTATCTACTATGGGGCCTGCATTTTCAATATAGACTTTCTGTCAATTTTTTTTTTTTTTCAATTTTTCATAACTGAAGATACTGCACTTGTCAACTTAGAAATAATAATATTGATAGGTGAAGCAATTTCGAAACTTTTGACATTTCAGTGGTAATTCATATAGTTCTACAGGGTGAGTAGGCAGTCACGAATGAAATCTGAAATTTCACTGATCAATAAAAATACCATAATTCACAGTGGGAAGGAACCTTGCTTTAATTCCTATAAGCTCATAGAATTTATTCATATCAGATTCAGATATTTAGAGCAGACAGATTATTAAATGAAGTTTGTGGACGTTGTCTCTCACTCAGATAACCTGACCAGCACAGGGCAGCTTTGTGCTAGGTAGACTGGATGTTGTTTCAGTTTTGTTTTTGTATTAAACAGAAATAAAAGAAGACATTTCACGATGCACTTTCATCTATGACATCATTGTCTTCCTAACATTTTATCTCAAGCATGCAGCTTCAATCTAATATTTGCAACCACTGCCAGACCAAGTCATAGAATTTTTGTTTTGCATTTTGTCTCAGTATATAGATGCAATTTTACAATATTTTCTCACACTTTTTTTCTGATACGCTCTTAGTGTTAATGGCACCTCCAAAGAAGAGTGCGCTACCCAAACCACTCCCGGATGGCTTCATACTGACAGACACTGAGAAGAAGAAATGGAGGCTGGGGACGATTATTGGTCAAGGTGGATTTGGACTGATCTATCTTGGTAATGAGTGCATTGTGTGTAATGACACGCACACACACACACACACACACACACACACCCTGTACATTTACACTTTGTCACATAACTATGTACGCGCATGCACACTTATTTTTAAGAACTCCCTCTCATTCTGTCCCACATACACACATTGTTTCAGGAAGACACTGATTGATCTGTTTTTTTCTTTGTTGTGAAAGTTGCTTGCACAGATCAGATTGCTACAAGAATGTCAACGCTTGTCATGTGCTGCAACAGTTCCCCACTAATCGACATTTGTTTTCCAATCAGCTAGAATTCCCCAGATTTACGAATGCATGAGTGCTCACTACAGTACTTTGTAAATGTCTTTGTATTCTTTTGTGCATGTGAAAACTCTAAGTGACTTGACATAGTCCAAGAATTAGGACTTAACATAATGTATCATAACTTTGTACCCAGCATGTTTTCTCATCTTCCCTGTCTGTCTTCTCTCATTTTTAAGCCTCCCAGAACATAGACAGACCGGTTGCAGCGGACACTGACTTTGTCATAAAGGTGGTGAGTACCTTTGTGCTGCACAGACACAGCTTATCCGTCTTCAGGGACATATAAATGCTTTTTGAAATTGTAATGTAATGCAGGATGTCCTTACTGCACTCTTCTGTTGAAGGCAGAAAGCAGTTGTTACCATGGTTATGGACAATAATGCGTGGGTAAATTGTTTACAGCAAAGTGATGTTTCCTCTTTTTTTTTTTTTTTTTTAGTTTCAACTTCACACAACATCACATGACTTAGTCACTGTGAGAAAGCGTGTAAGAAAATTTCACAAATGATGACTAGAAGTAACATTTGACAGTGGAGCAGACTGGAAACTCAGCTGGCGTGACTGTTCTTCCAGCGTTTGCATATGCACTTCTGTCTGTAGGCAGTTAAGTGTCCTCAGCTGGCTTATATGTATTGCATTATTCACTCGATGCTGGGCTGTATTGTCCACTTCCACTTGCCATTAACTGGTTTGTGCCAGTGGTGGATTTTACCTTTAGTTTTGTTAATTTTGTATTCAAAGTTGTACATTGTCATCCCTCGACATGTGCCTTTTTCTGCAACTAATTGGACTATAGAGAAGGGAACAAAGCTCTCATGACAGCATCTCCTTTGTTTATCACAGCGATATGGACAAAAAAACAATGTGCAGACCACAAACCTCAGGTCTTTATTTGCTAGCAAAAATGCTTCTGACTGGAAACAGTGTACCCAGATGCTTAGAAACCATGAGACAGGATTCAGAAGTGTCAGATTAAATGATTGATTTGTACATTTAATTCTCCACACAAAAACAAACTTTACATTTCAGACAAATCCCAACCTAAACCAAAGTCTAAAAACTCCTCTTTTTGGTTTTACTTGGGTTTAAGTCTCTGGTAGTTGTCTGGCAAACTCAGAAGACACTGTTTACAGCAGGAAACATCACATAGCACCCCATAAAACTGCAGGTTATGGTTTTCATGCTTAGCTTTTGTACAGAAACAAGATAAAAGGTGTTAGTTGTTGAAGGCCAAGGCAGTGTCCTGCATTTGAGGGGTAAATCTGTATGGGTGAACTCACCTCAGCTTGCATTCCTGCTCAAATAGAGCTGGACTCTGGTCTCCCACATGGAGTATTGCAGGTTGCCAGTGTTGTGAAGTTTCCAAACCAGTATGTGAAATGTTTGCTTCAGTTTAACATTAACACTCTTTGTTGAACAAAGCACTGAGAGAGGACAGTTTCTTCTTTCACTTCCCTCAAATAAAACAGAATTTCCTTTACTTTGCCATGCTTCATGCCGGTGTTTTTGTAATTTTGCCTTTGGAAGCTTTAAAAAGAAACAGATTCCACAGGCGGTTGTGTTTGGCCAAGTTGTAAGATACCCATTGGTTGAGACATTACTCCTTATCACAGTTTTACTTTGTGATCTCAACACAGACAGTTACCCTAGTGCAGCTTTAACCAGTGATAATGAAATGGTTAATACTGTGCACTTGTACATGCAGGAGTACCAGACGAATGGCCCCCTGTTCTCAGAGCTCAAGTTCTACCAGAGGGCAGCCAAACCAGAGAGCAGTGAGTAGCACCACCCGTCCAGAGTCCCGGCAGCTCGCTGGAGCACAAGTGCATTTGACTGATGAAGTGGCTGCAGACACAGAGGCTTTGCTGCCTGCCGCACTGTAATTAATAATAAGCCAAAGCAAACATGCACCTCAGTGGCAGTTGGGCCCCCCTCTCCGAGCTTGTCTGAGCTCTCCAACGCCTTCGTTTGGAGAGGAGCAAGGGAGAGGAAGCCACTCACATGTAATGATGCCCGGGCCTCTGCTGAGCCCCTGACCACCTGCCAGCCTGGTTGAGAGCCAGTCAGGCCAGCCGCCATCAAGCCCTGAGCCAGGCCCACTGCTTTGTCTGGGGTCTTTGTGTGTCTGTGTGTATGTTTGCAGTTGTGTGTTTGTAGTTTCAATACTTTAAGATTGATATTTGTATACACGAATTCTTGCTCTCACAAGGACAAATCTGATTTTTGAACAAAACATTTGCCAACTTTTCATGGAGTTTTTGTTCAGACTCCCCGGGGGGGTGAGGGGGCAAGGCGTCACGTCTAGGTAATCATAAAATTCTAAAATTGTTGGGAGAGGTACCATGGAAAGTTTTTCTACTTACCAGCCATCCCCCTCAGACTAATGTCAGTATATATAAGTGGTCCATGTCACCAGGGTTTCTGCTTTGTGAATTCAGCCATTGTGGTTGTGAGTCTTTATTTAGTTAGTCGTGTGACTCCTTTCAGTTCAGGCTTTTCAGATGCAGACACTCAAATATAAGTACCTCAGGAGTATAATAATGAAACTGTGACATATTCCTAAATATGCCTTCTCTAATTTTTTTCAGTGCAAAAATGGAAGAGAAGCAGGAAACTGGACTTTCTTGGCATCCCCACGTACTGGGGGTCTGGACTTGCAGAATGTAATAACCTCAGGTACGGACATAGCAAATACCTGTCGATGCACATTTCTGCATTTCTGTGGGTTAACTGAAACCCCAACCAGACATTTCTAAAAAAAAAAAAAAAAAAAAAAGCCACTATATGATGCATTGCTATTCAACTGGAGGATGTTGCTCTCTATTAGATTTTAAAATCATGCTGTCATAGACCAAAAAAGGTTGCTGATGCTCTCCTTAGAGTGTACTTTTGTGCTTTGAACACAGGTTTCATGGTAGTCACCTAACGTTTAAGGCCATTTGTTTTAGGTTTCTTTTGACCACAAACGATAATTCAGATTAGAAGTCTTTCTTATCTGTTGAGTCGGTCCGTTTCCGAACTATCTGCAGTTAAAAGAACAGCTTACTGGGCCAATTTGGAGAGCCAATCCACATCAGTCAACGTGCAAAAGTATGTGTTAATGAGCCCTTTCAAACCTAACCTGCAGCCACATTTGCAGGATGCTGTAACCATAATGGTGACATTTTTAATTCCACAACTCGGTTTTATACAGTTATCTTCCTTATCTCTGAACTGCTATTGTCCATTTATAACTGTAATAAGATAAAGACATGCCTTAAAATGTTATGCAGTAAACTGAGGTTATTAACAGTGCATAAGGTCATAAGAAGACCTGCTGCCTCCGGTGTGTGTGATTCAGAGAGTGACAGAGAAGGTGGATGAGTGATGATAACCTAGCCTATTTCACACATTTAAGTTGTCTATATCTTTGTCTCTGTCACTGCTTTGTCACTTTTTGACCTGACCTGCTGAATCCATGACACTTTAGTTTAAGCTTTCCCAGACCTGCCCAGGTTCTGCATCAACCTGCACATCACTGTATATTTGCCTTAGAAGGACCAAATTGTCTCAAACTCCAGCATTCATTTTCAAAATCATGTCTATTTTAGGTCTTTCAATTTGCATTCACATCCTTACTGGGTCAGTATTTTAGAATTTTCTGCTTCTGTGAGGTCTTGTTTCCCTGCTTGTCTGACCTACAGGTGCAGTAGGCGGCAATCTGGAAAACACAAGAAAAAAAAGCCAGTATTTGACAATGTACAGCCCTCCCCCTGCAGCTCTTCCTTCTTCTTTCTCTGTTCTAAACCCCTCCCATTAGTTGAACGTGAGCTTCAAACATGGAAAGGCAGTAACGCCAAAAGCAAAATGCCCTTGGTGTGATTGGGTAAAATCTACTGTCACTGGCTTTTGTAAACCCTGAAAATGGAGCCAGGAGGTGGTGCATATGTCTAGTTTCCTCTCAGACCACTTGAATGATATAATACTGAAAGGTTATTTGGGATTTTTTGCCCAATGCTTAAAGGCTAATCTCTTTTCTACGATGATATCAACAATGTTATATATATTTTTATGCGTTTGTTTGTGAGTGTTATGAAAAGAACCTGTCTCTTTGTCACTTACATTTTATTGTTATGCAAAGACTTAAACATCCTTTTAAGCATCAAAATATGTCTAATGAAATTCCACTATTGCATTTATTGCAAGTTCTTTTAAAAACATCAAAGTGGTGGATGCTAAATGTCAGAGTCAGACCTCCTACTTCCTCCAAAAAGCGGTCTGCATATCAGCTGTTAGTAGGCAGTGTGTTGTGTCGTGTCAGAATGAGAAACAAGGAATTGATCTTTTCCTGTCCCACTCAGTTATCGTTTCATGGCCATGGACCGACTGGGCACGGATCTTCAGAAGGTCTGTGAGCGCAACGGAGGCCGACTGAAGAAGGCCAATGTGCTCCAGCTTGGCCAAAGACTGGTGAGATAATCATCACGGAACATGTTTTTTTTTTCTGTCCGTTGATTGTTGTACAAAGAAGCTGGATGGAGCTACAGCACCAGCTGCTCAGCCAGTAAATTTGCATTCAAATACCAGTTTAACAGATAATGACCCCTCTTTCCCATAAAGTGAACCTTTTGATATGTGTATTCACTCCTTTTCATTAGTCTGCTCATCATAACTGTCATTCTTGTTTTGTGTGTGTTTGGCCGCTCCACCAGGTGGATGTACTGGAGTATATTCACGACAACGAGTATGTCCATGCAGACATTAAAGCTGCCAACCTCATGTGTGGTTACAGAGATCCTGAACAGGTTAGTCCACTACACATCTCTGGTAATTATCCTCCATGTGCACAGTACAGAATTCACACTTTATACAACCAATTAAGGGCTCTCCTACTGTGTGCTATTTTAATTAATAATGCAAATGGTCAGTTATCAGCTGTCCATATTAATGAGGTTTATACCTCTAAGAAGGAAGGACAAATGTCTTTTTTTTCCTCCTGATTAGCTTTGTAATTACAGTGTGTGCGTGTGTTCTGTTCTGTGCTGTAGGTCTACCTCGCAGATTATGGGCTGTCCTACAGATACTGTCCTGATGGAGTCCACAAAGAATACAAAGAAAACCCCAAGAGGTGCCATGATGGAACAATCGAGTACACCAGCCTCGACGCCCACAAAGGACTCGGTAAGATTTCCACTTCGTAAGCAGATAAACACTGGAGAAAATGAAAGGCCTGACTGTGTATTTCCAAATATGTGGTGAGCACACTAATGGTCATTTTCTTGGAATTGTGTGTGTTACATTGAGTTGATCAACAGAAACGATACGCTGCAGAACGCTTTCCAGGCAGCACAGAGAATTGAAACATACTGGAGCAGTTGATTTTGGCCATTAAACCAAATTGTCATCTAAAACACAAATTTTGAGGAAGTCTGTTAGTTGAGGTGTGACGACTCCCGTCTGGTAAAAAGCGCAGTTGTGTTACGCATTTGTTCAGTAGACAATACAACCCACAAATTGTTCAGTAATCAGCTTGACTAAAAAAACATTGGAGGCAGTGGGATCTGGTCATGCTTTACTCCTGGTGTTGAGGTGGGTCAGTAGACCGTAACATACAGACTGTGGAACATTGAGCCAATATGAACTGTGTGCCATCACAATAGCTTTAATGTACTTTGATTCTCCAAGCCTCTGGAACTCTTCTGAAGGTGTGGACACCATTCTTCCAAAAGATAACCCCTCACTAGGTAGTTTCATGATGGCAGTAGAGAGTGCTGTCTAAAATGTTGGTCCACATCTCCCACACAGGGCTCCAGACTGCAGCCAAAAATGGTCACATTTGCGACCAGTTTTTTTGAGTGTGCAAGTTAAAATGTTAAGCGGTTGCATTGGTGTGAGTGCATGATGATCATTCAGCTGTATTAGTGTCACTGTAACTTGCACAGGCAGCTACTGTGTTAAACATAGTGGTGGAAAGTAGTACTTTTATATTTTCTGTGTACTGCGGTATTTACGTTTAAAAATATGGTCTTCTCTTATAAAAACTGGGCACACATGTATTCACAGTTTTTCTGCTCATAGAAAACAGCGCATGTAGAAAAAATCACTCAGCTTCATGTGGGACAAATCTGACAATGGAACGCCTTAATTTACTATTTTCTTTATATTATATTTGGTTGTGGGGCTGCAAGGTGGAGCGGTGGTTAGCACTGTCACCTCACAGCTCGAAGGTCACCGGTTCGCATCACGGTGAGGACACCCGGGATCTTTCTGTGTGAAGTTTGCATGTTCTCCACCATGCAGCGTGGGTTCTCTCCGGGTTCTCCGGCTTCCTCTCACAGTCCAAAAACATGTTGAGGTTAATTGTCTGTAGGTGTGAATGTGAGTGTGCTTGGTTGTCTGTCTCTAAGTGTAGCTCTGTGATAGACTGGTGACCTGTCCAGAGTGTCCCCTGCCTTCGCCCTAAGACAGCTGGGATAGAGTCCAGCCCCCCCATGACCCTAGTGAGGATTAAACGGTGTATAGATAATGAATGGATGGATATTTGGTCGCACACCTGTCTGACCACACTTCAGCAAACAAGCAGCAACTACCACAGCCTGCAATGTGAAGGCTTTAGGGACATCGGTGAATTGTAGAATTGTAGAACCTATCAATAAGAAAAGGTTCAACAAGTCATATGTTTTGTCTGTCACAAGGTGGGAGGTGGGTCCAAATGAGAAAGTTGGTCTCAAAGGTGCTACCAGTGGAAAAGTTAGTCTGGAGCCCTGCTATAGACATTAAATTGGTGGCTGTGAATGCACATTTTTATCAAACCATACAGTGGATAGCAAAGAACTGAAACGACAATATCTAAGACAGTAAGTTCTAGAAGGAGGACTACACCATCTCTAATTCAGTTCGGAACTTTTGTGTTCTGCACAATTCAAAGTAAAATGGGGTCTTTGTCTTCTCTTTAGTGCTCTGCTGAATTACCAGACAGTAGCCCTTTGCAAATTGAATCCACAACCATTTTCCACACAACCTTGCTTTGTAATCTGAATAATTTAAATCCAGATTCTAATTATTAAAAGTGGACAAATCAGATATCACTAGGTACCTAAATTGCATTAAGAAGACACTCTCAAGGGCTTATCAGAGGGCCGATAATTATGCTATCTTTAACTAAGTCGTCCACACTTGCCTATATCTCACAAACAGGACAGTTTCAAGATAATGTCCCCTTGCTTTTTTCTGTATACAATATTGACTACTTGTCTGGATTGCTAAGTCCTGGAATCCTACATTAGTTCAGTCTCACCGCAGGGTCTGCATAGTAGCTGTTCTGAAGCTTATGACGATCGTAAACAGTCTTCATGAGCAGATAGAGTTTGCCAGTTGTCATTTAATTTCCTGTTATTTTCCTCCAGCACATTTGCATTTCCACAGCAGGGCCAAAGCCGCAGGAAGATTAATCAAATTAGTCCACTGAAGAATCAAAATACTAACGGTCTCAAATTCCCTCCGAATGCCGTCCTCTGCAAACACGGACAACAAAACCTGGACTCATTTGTCTGCAGTGAAATCTCTGCGGCTGCTCTATCCTGGTTGTTGTCAGCTACAAACTACAAGAAAAAACAACCTGTTTGATGCTGCAGGGTTTTTGAAAACGCTGTGTGTGTAACAATGCAGTGGAAAACATTCATACTTGACCAAACAGCAATGGCCCAAGCAGGTGCTTTTTAAGGGTCAAACTATCCCCTCGGAAATTAGACTGTTCCCGCAACTGACTTCCACAATAGGTTGAGCAGGTGTGTTTAATCTGCACATTCTACAGGAAACAACCGTGTAGCAAGGACGTATTTTCATGGAAACAACTTAAATATGTAGACATCAACTGGAGAGAGACTATAAAACAATACCCACATGCCATATTTATGTTGAAGATCAGCTGGCCAGCTCCCAAACTGAGAATCTGGATCATTTTATTTTAGAAGTCTTATATTTATTAACTAATTTCTGCAAACTTGTATCATATTTTCAATTAAAAATAGCTGGTATTTGATTGTAAATTACAGGAGTAATACCAAGAGAGGCCTGAGCCTTTTATTAATTATGAAGGTAATGGAAAAAAAGTGTTCCATCCATCCATCCATCTTCTCCCGCTTATCCGGAGTCGGGTCGCGGAGGCAGCAGCCTGAGCAGAGCCGCCCAGACTTCCCGATCCGCACACACATCCTCCAGCTCTTCCGGGGGGAACCCCCAGGCGTTCCCAGGCCAGTCGAGAGACGTAGTAAAAAAAGTGTTACTTCCCAAAAAATACAAGGAAATTATAAGTTTTAGATAAGTGAAAAAATGTTTATTAACTGATGTCCATCCATTTCCTAGAAAGTCTTAAACTGGATTTAATATGAATATTAATTTAAAGGGCATTTCTGCTGCATATTGGTTGAAGTCATGCTTACACGTAGGGATTTAGCTGCATTGGAAATTACCTTTGTTTGTGATCTATTAATAAAACCCATAGCATTCCATGAAACTCCATAAAACTTCACTGACACCGTATTTCTGCCTAATTTCCACAAACCAGACCTGTGAAATATAGGGCGTCTGTATGGGACCTTTTCATTTGCTGTTCTTATATAATTAAGACTTTTTGTTACCTTTTCACATGCTGGTGTATTTGTTGTGAGGTTATGAACTATTTTCCACTTCATACATATTTTTTCTTAAAACTGGAGTGTCTCATTAGCTGCTTGTCCATGTCTTTTTTAATTAATAGCATATTGCATAGGCCTTTGTTTGAATTACCCATGTAACTTACAGCTTAATACCAGAATCAGAATCAGCTTTAATGGCCAAGTACGTACACAACATACAAGGAATTTGGTTTCGGCTGTCGGTGTCGCCCTAAGCAACGTCTTATGGCTCTGAGCTGTTTTATCCCCAAGTTCTCTGTTTTTCCCATAATTTCCTCACCAGATATGTCCTTCTAGATGTGCTGCCAGGACAAAACACTGACAATCGACCTACACACAACTACCAGGGCAAAGATATTGACTGGACTTGATTTGTGTATTTCAGATAGCCGATTTCAGTACTTACTAAATGTGGAAAGAATGACATGTATTCACAAAGTATTTTACGATATCTTCATTAATCCTACTATAAGCTCTGTTCTTTCAGTTTGCAGCCTTCGTCAATACATGTAAAACAGTCTCCCGCCACACCATCCTCTGCCTCCCTGAGCTGATATTGGGAACACATTAACTGGCAAATTGCCTACATGCTCCCTCTCTTCATTGACCATCGATTCTCCATCCGCAGCCCCTCCTGAATTCCCCGGCACCGTCTCTGTTTAACAATTCCCTAATTAGCTGAAGTCATAACCTGCATCGTGTATTCATCCCCCCATTAATTAAGGGCTTTGATGTTTGGTTAGAGCGAGGCCCGAGCCACAGATAACCTCTATGAGCTCCGCGCCGACCAATTCCACTACCCACCAGTTCGATATTGTGAGTTAGCACAGCTCAGACTGCCTAATCGCCACGGCAGAGTTTCTATCACCGTGATCGATAAATGAAAGAGGGGCAGAAAGTGTCCTGTCAGCAATAACTATCAAATGGAAAGCCTGTCAATTTTAATAGTATTTTGGAAGGAGAACAGAGCAGCCGAAGGGCAAGCTGTACAAATTATGATTTGCTTTTAGTTCATTCTACATGAAGCAACATAATGTAAATGTTATAATTAAGCATCCATCTTGTGGTCATATTGAAGCTACCAGAGTGCTGCAAGGCTGACAGAGACGATGATAGTCATCGTCACAAACACAGGTCCATGCCTTTATTTACAGTTGTCCTCCGAAGGACTGAACAAACCTCAAGATATGAAGAAAAAGATCACAATGTGTATCTTCCTTGGTGCTGTCATCTTTAATACCTGCTTAGACACTCAGATAGAACAGGTAAGTGTTCGAACACTTTCCACTGCGCATTGAGATTATGACCAAAAACCAGACCCTTATATGCCCTTCACCGACCTGATGGCATCCATCTCCACAAAGATGTTGACAGGTTGCCATGGTGAGGTTTCGCGAACACAGCTCGTGAATGGTAGGCCTGTGAACCCCGAGCTAAACGGTGTAATTACTGCCATTCGGTGGGCGGACAGCGGACAGAAGACCGTCTCCAAACAACAAGACTGTGAAGCAGAAGGGTTAAGAGTGTGACACTGCAGCACACTTTAGGGAATCTGAATAACAATAGGAGATAATTAACAACACCATTGCTTCCTCACCTCCCTGTCTAAAGCATGTAGAGAACGTGCGCGCTGTGTGTATTTATGTATCGTGTATGTCCCAGCTGCCTTTAAGATTGTTTATGTGTGTGTGTGTGTGTGTGTACACATGCAGATTTCTCTGGGCTTTACTGTGCCATTCCTTATATGAGGGCAAAACACATTAAATACAGAAGAGCAGACACACAAACGCTATTATGAGCTGCGATAACGTGCCCAGAGCACGCACAGAGGGCAGCAACGCTTAATGTAGTTGTTGATCTTTTTAATTGTTAATCCATTATGGCGCTCTGGGAGTTGCAACATTTTTTCCAGTGTCAGTATCGCATGTATTTTTCATCTTTATTCTCCTTCAACAGGCTCTCAGTAGCAATGAAGCACTGTGTAATTATTTACAACAATAGGAAGGCTCACAGTAACACTGACTTAATGCTTACTTTACACCCGCAAGGGCAAACAGATCTAACTCTTATTATCAGAGTTGTTGAGATGAAGTGGAACAATGACAGTTTCACATTTGGGGCTAATGTATAGCTGACAGTTCATGCTGTTTTCACTGCAGATTTGTGCCTACTCGTTTGGTTTGAAAAGTAGCCATGGAAGACATCAGTCCCGACTAGATTTACTGGTGAAATTCCTGAGCTTTGCTCAATCTGAACAAGGATCTTTCAGTGAAGTCACATTTATCTATCATGATGTCAGTGTGCATTTTATTTGTCTTTTGATATGATCAGTTATTAGATTAGGCAGGCAAAGTGCATTCATCAGTAGAAACATCAGAAACTTGCATAGAAGTTTCAATATTCCAAGAAAGTTTTCACATTTTGTGGAGGTGGAGAAGTTTGAGGTTTGACTGGCATTCTTTTATTTGGGTCATTGTGCCTTCTTCTGCCAAGGTTTACTGACACCTGACTGAAGAATTAACACATCAGTGTCCCCCAACCTCATATTCACACAACAATAGTGGATGAAAGTGCAGAATGATTCACATTTTTATTTCACATTTGGCTCAAAGTTGTGCTACATATGACTGGGGATTTATACATCGGCCTAAAGACATGACAGACGATTTGCTGAACCCTGACCAGTCAAATACACAACCTGCTGGACTCTAATCATTGTTTGTCTCCTTTGCATTATGTGCTGACATGATCGCTAAGGTGGCACGAACTGACTTCAGTGTTTATGTGAGAGCACCAACAATAAATGTTTCTGTCTGTAAGAGTAAACCCAGAACCATTCTTTGTCACTTGGCAGTAAAGCATTGGGGTTTATTGTTCTTAATGTTCGTCATTTGAGGAAGCTAGCCTTACGGTTATGAGTTTACTAGAATTAAATAAAACTTCTCCTTTGCTTTGCTATGTTAGCACATTGAAGGTCACTCTGTGTTCCAAGAGGTCAGCATCACGGAACACAATGTAGAAGTTGTCATAGTAGTCAAGAAAAGGTTGAGTTTTCCACTATGATGCTCGAGTCTAGATACAATTAGGAATCATGTAGGGAGATTTTGGCCTCAGACCCTCATTTATAATGAAGAAAAACACAAAATAAACAAAGGGAAAATGGTAGAAACTCGTTGCAGAAGCAATAAAAAGTCATACAACATTTACAGTGTAGGATTCTGCAGGTGGAGGACTTCTGATGCTAACACGTTACCTAACAGCACAGTTCTCAACCCCTATCCTATGCATGCTGTCCTCAGCCTCCTCTCCCATTCCGATTGTCCTCATTGATTATTTAGCTTCCCTGCTGGGTCCAAGCAGTGTGCTGTACTGAGCTAACCCCTGAGTTTATTACTAAGCCATGTCCTCACAGCACTCCTCAGTTGTTCGGACTGTCCTCACTGCTTTCCCAAGTCTTGACGTTCAGTGGCCACATTGAAGAAGGAACCTAGGGGATCAGTTTAAATACTTACATTTCATGAATTTGTCAACATGTAATCAGATTACTGGCCTTCCATTCCACGTAATCTGGTCCTGTGTGCCAGTGACCACGCTTTCTCTTTAGACCAGACTGTTGGCTGGGGAGGATCAATGCCTGCTGTGGCTCAGGGAGGAGATTTCTCCCCTCTGATGGAGCCAGTCGATAGGTAATTTCTCCCGAGACGTGTGGCGGCCGTTACAGTATTGAGCTGCTAAAACTCCCCGGGCTCAACCCCTCTGGATGGACGTGGTTGCTAAGTATTGATAGACCTCACACATTAATGTAGACCCATGCAGTCACACACACACAATCACAAAAGGACGCAAACACACTCTTGACTTGTACTTAAAGAAGTCGTAGTACACGGAAATCACACGTACATTTGTTAAAGTCTTCACAGAACAAATGTTCTAATTCTGTTGGTTTAGATTCCTGCCGTGTTGGTTATGAACTGGTTATTGTGTGTGTAGACTGTAGACACACAGCTGATTACAGGACGACCAACATGTAAAGCATATTTTGAGCACCGTAGTTCTTCAAAGTTTTGTTAGACGCTTCCACAAGTTATCTTTGTGAATAGTGCTCTCCAGTCTGTGTATGTAGTGCAAAAAAAAACAAAACCCAAATCCCCTTAAGTTTTGAAAGAGATTTTAAAGTAACTCTTTCAATACAAAAAGTGTCTAAAGAAAAAAAAAGGATCAAAATTAGTGAACACCATTGATGTATTCTGTATTTTTAAGCCAGTCCTGCTCCCTCCATGTCAGTTGGTCTCCCAGCTGGTCGGTTGAAAGCTTGGGTGTGTCGTGTCCATTGTGTCTTCGGAGGCTGGATGTGTTATCCCCACCGTGTATATAGAAGATAGATAGCCACCGTGATGGCACCCATTGATTTGCGAACTACAATTGTCACGCTTTTCGAAACTGGATGTTATGTACCAGAGGTAGTACTGACTGACTGACTGTTGTTTCAGTGGTCACCTGCAGGATTGCAACAAAAACTATATTTCCCGTAAACCCCAATTATAAAAGAGATGTCTGTAAAGCTGTTGCCAGAACACCAACTTTAACTGCAAACAATGTCCATTTTTACACTTTCTGTTATGATTTTTTACTCTATGGAGATTTCATATTTGTAAAGTCTTCCCAGAGCCTACAAAAAATGATTTTCATGACTTCATCACAATGTAAATTCTGTTGGCTAAGCGGTATTGAACTCTCCCAAATACATCCACGATCACGTCAATTGTGATTAAAGCCTCAAGCAGATCACACAGGCGTGCTAAGATTGTTGTAGATTTAAAAGACACTGACTCAAGTGACATCACTTGAAGACATTTATCTGACCTCAGGTCCAGTTGAAGACACCAAAAATCTTCATTCTACTTTTTCCACATATACAGAAGTAACCCCGACACCTCGGAAGAGATTTCACAAAATCCGATTCCCTTTGGCTTTTCTATGTAATGTTTGCAAAACAGTTCAGAATTTGTTAGTCATGTTACTCAGAGGATAAATGGGAGAGACTTTACTGACAAGGGGAACAAGGGGACATTATTGTATCACAGTCACGTCTCCATTTTGGAATGGGTTGCCATGAACCTTCCTGCTCCCTGGAAGATGAATTGCAATTAGTTTGATGATCCCTTGACCTTTCTTGTTGCCAAATCATCAGCTTAAAAATTCACCTACAAATCTAATGACAACAAATGTTAGCTTTCTGTCACAGGCTAAACATGGTAAATATGAAAAACTTTAACGCTCATACGTACATATAAAAAGTATGGACGGGGTCAGCAGTACACCATTGTTGACTTCTGTAACATGTGGTAGTGATTTGGCCTCAGACATTCTCATGTTTTACAACCAGTCGGTGTCTACGAGAGGAGAGGAGGATATATTTTGTGTGTCTGGATCATGTCAAACATCACAGGTATCTGATTTCATTTAAAAAAAAAAAAACTGCTGGACTGCTTTCTGTCATGCTGGATCCTATAGCAGATGTAGTGCACCTTCCTCTGTTATCATCCTCCTCATACTCCCATTGGACAGTCGGTAATCTGACTGTCATTGTATCTCAGCTGAATCTGTAAATAGACTGTAAATAAAAACAGAGATCTACTTTTACAACTAGTTTTCATCTTCATAAATGTCCCTCTTGCTGAAACAGTAATACCCCACTACAGGTGACACAATGCAAAAGCTGAATGAGTATCTGTTCTGCTGGGTTCTTAATTGATTCTTCTTCGTGAATCACTTTTTTTGATTTAATTTAGGGATTCAAATGGTGGTTGTGTCCAACTTTGACTGTTGGGAAACATCTGTTGTTTGAAAAAACTATATAGCTGCCTGGGAATCAAGCTACTACTCAGTGTTGTGCTGCAGCTTTTTTATTGTCATCCATCCATCTATTATCTATACACCGCTTAATCCTCTGTAGGGTCACGAGGGGGACACCCTGGACAGGTCGCCAGTCTATCACAGGGCTACACTTAGAGACAAACGAGCACATCAACATTCACACCTACAGTGAATTTAGAATCATCAATTAACCTCAGTGTGTTTTTGGACTGTGTGGGAGGAAGCCAGAGAACCCAGAGAGAACCCAAATTGCACGGGGAGAACATGCAAACTCCACACAGAAAGATCCCAGGTGTCCTAACCCGGACGTGAACTGGGAATCGTCTAGCTGTGAGGTTACGGTGCTAACCTATTGTCATCTAGTCTTTGTGAAATTATTTTATCGACATGACACATTTTTCCTCCAATGCAGGAACAAAATGCTGCAGTTTGACCCACAAATGTAAAAATTTACATGAAGGGAAACTTGAGATGGAGTTGATTGATTTAGGAATAAAAGAAGCAGCAAGTAACATTTTATCATATTATGTTTTTGTTATTTCTAACCACCTCACCTTTCTGTTTGTATGTAGCTCCATCTAGGCGGAGTGACCTCCAGATTTTGGGTTTCTGTCTTCTTCACTGGTTAACTGGGTCACTTCCCTGGATCAGCGTTCTCAAGAATCCAACTCAGGTCCAGGAGGCCAAGGCCAGGTAGGCAGTCACTTGCACTAGCCGGGGGCCCTTAGGGGGAGGGGAGGGGTATGTTCTAGCTTTGTATTTTCTGCCACAACGTACACTATAAATTGTATACATAATAGAGTTTGTGGATACTGTTTGGTTTAAGGATGCAGCAGCCTCTCTGAGTGAAGTAACAGTTGGGTAGTTTAGCTATTTTCAGTAACTGTTGAGGCCAATTCCTGCTTTCCGTGTCTGCAAGGGTATACATGATGGAACGTTTGTTATACATTAAAGCTTGTGAGGGTCAGCCCAAAATGGACTGTCCACACCAGAAGCAAATGATGCTTAAAACAAAAGCTTGTTGTGAGGAGAAACTGTATGCGGAGATTCTCCATCATCAGCACATTCATAATTTAACAATAAAAGAGTTACAATCGGTGTAGTCGCTGCCAGAGATCCTGCGTTATGTCCACCTACTGTGCTCAACATCAGGAATAATCACTGACATGGTGGGACCACCCAATCTGTAGCCAACTATGACATCCTGTAAAACGTGCAAAGTCACAGCCTTCAGAAACAGCCACAGGAGCCCCGTGTGCTCGTCTGGGTGACATGAGGGGCAATGAGACCACCTAAACCACCGCACACGACAGACTTCCTCCTATTGTCCTATGAATAGAACCATGAGTACGTCTGCTGCTTCAGCCATGCAAACACCATGAACCGACCTTAAGAGTTCCATTATTATGCAGTTTTCTTCCACAGCATTTGAAGTTAAAAAGTTTTGTGGATTTGTAGAGTATTTTACCGATATCTATCTAAAGTAGATTTGTAAGACAAGTTTTTGCAAATGTGAAACTTTACTGAAAGCCGCTGGGCCAAACAGTTTTAATGGACAGCCAGGTTTGATGCACAGGCCACTGGGCTTGGTTAGGAGCTGTTGCTCTGTAGGTAAAAAATAGTATAAGATACACTACCTTGTTGTCATTATTTGTTACCTTTAGAAATTCTTTAAACTTGGCTTTGTATTCCCCTTTTAATTTTTTTTAAGATAAATACTGTCTCTTAGATGTTACATACATACATTTTAGAAAAGACTAAAATGCTGCAAACTGTCTGCTGAGAGGGAAAAAAGTAAATAGACAGGATGGACACAATATCCAGATTTATACAATCTAACACTAGTTGTTTAGTTTGTTAGATTGCAACAATTGAAATGTCATATTGCTGAATACATACTCTAAGCAAAGGGTTCTACTTTCTGCTTCTGCGAGTGTACAAGGGTTTGTTAAGTTAAAGTTTCGTCCTAAGATGCAGCTCAAAATTGCACATGCTTGGCAGAGTGTGTGTGTAGGTGTGTGTGGTATCTGCAGCTGTCTGTGTGCACATCTACAAGATGTTCAATCAACAGTTAATATTAATAAATACAGTAAATGAATACCTGAGTGTTTTTAACTGAAGAGAAGTCTTAAAGTTCTGTGGGACAGCTCGCTTTGGCCTGGATTCAACTTATTCTCCTTCTGTGTTCTCCTCATGCTCCCATCTGCCCCTGAACTCCATCTCTTACATCTCTTTATGTCCCCCCCCTCCATACTGTTTTATCTTCCTTTACTCTTCTCTCAGACTGATAGATAATCTGCCAGACTCAGTCCAGCAGCTGTCAGTGAGCGGAGCCAGCACAGGTAAGCCAAGGCCGCGGGGCGTCTTCAGGTTACAGGATATCATTCACGCTTCTCAGGTTAAACGCAGAATTTGGAAGTAAGACGACAAAACCTTGGAGAGGAGAGGAATCACTGTGTCTTATCTTCTGCTCTTTATAATGGAGATCCACAATAAAGGCCATAGCCGGGACTAGTTTCAGTGCACAGGGCACACGAGTAGTAGCTTCTGTAAACCAGTATCCTTGTATGTAGAGACGTTTGGTAGTGGTATTGGTGCTTGAAGAAGACATTGTTGTTGTTGGATGACACATATTAGGGATGTCACGAGAACTTAACCTTAGTTCCTGAGCTCTATTGATGCCAAAATTCCTCAAATGGTTTATATGGTCATGGAAGTACTGTAGCTGCTGGAGATAGTGAAAAGCAACACGCCCACTGTGACTGGCAGAAAAAAAACCAAGCCAAGAGTCATCATCTGTGGAGATATTTAGGGTTTATGCGAGGTGATCAGGAAGAAGTCTTAAATGACCACAAGCCAGAATGCAAATGGAGCAAACGGCCCAGACTTATCTACGCTGTGTAACCTTTAGAACCCTAAAGTCTCCCAATGGGTTTGAAAGACATGGTGTCTTTAAAATAATTGTCCAAGGTATACCATTTGTCAGAAACTATTAAAAAACGGAAAGGATTGTCAGATTTGGTAATGGTCCTTGAGCTAATGATGTGTGATTGCTGTTCAGTCAGTAAACATTACTAAATCTAAGCTTAAAATCCTGATATTTCATTAAATTACATTTTAGATATCTCAGCAAAACATTGTCTTGACTGATCAGCTGCAACCAACAGCTGCATGATAAATATTCAGTAAGTATTTGGTGAACTACAAGCTGCTTTACACAGAGCAGAGAGAAGGCACGTATGGAACCAAATAAAACATGTTGGAAAAGTGAGAAAAAACAACCCAGAAGTTGCTGGAGTTTAGAGGGTCAGAGGGGTATCTACATTTATGGTTCAAAGTAAGAGCATTTCTGCACTTTCATTTGATTGGTTGATTTTTCTTTGGCTTCATATTTAGTCTGAAGAACCATGACATTCCAATAGTGTTGGTACCAACTACCAGTTTTCTGGTATTGTGACATACCTACACTGCACACATACTGATCCTGCAGTTTTTTTTACTCGGGGAACAACACTGGACTGAATTCTTGGCTCACTTTTCACTTCCTCTACATAACCCTGGTTCAGTTCAAAGAACGTTCAGGACTGCACTGGTTAAGGGTGTGCTGGTGAACTGATGAAATGTGACACGTTTGAATGTTTCCCAGCGGGATTCCTTACTTAAATGAATGAAGGGGCTAATCTTGGTTTGGTTTGAACACGGCTGAAACATTCCCGATGTGAACCGAATCTTTAAAACGGATTACAGGGCTCTATAGAGACGAGGCTAAACCAAGCTCCAGACTACATGGACTCGTTCGAGCTCCCAGAATAACACCCCCCGTCTCCTCTTCAGTTACCCGAAGCTCCAGAATAACTTTTTACCAATTAAACAGCTGTCCCATTGACATGCCTTTCAAAGTTTGTCGTGTTTTATCTTTCCTCTTTATAAGGAGAGGTCACACCTGTGTGATGGCTTAGTGTGTGATGTATGGTTGGGACCGGGTGCTCCTGTGCTGACAAAGCCCGGCTGCCCGCCACAGATAAGAGCCAGGGTATGCATCAACTGAGTGTGTGTGTGTTTGTGCGTGTGAGATACAAGTTCCACTGCAGTATGTGTCATACACGTCGTCTGGCCAGTGTGTGATGCATTGAGGCCGACTGTGTATGACACTTCCACACACACACACACACAGAAACACATATCCATAGCTGTACGCATGCCTAATCTACTGTGTGTGGGGAGATACATGACCAGCCGGCGTATTATCTGGACTGTGAGACCTTCAGGTTCATCCCGCCTTTTCTGCTACATGACTCAAGTTCCCCAGAAATGATTTCACTCAGAGGAGGTCGTATTACTGACAACAACGTCTGTCAGTTAGTAAAATCCAACCAAGGTCTGATAGCAGATGACAGATTTGTGTAAATGATTTCATGGCTCTGGCTTGATCCGGTAGTTTCTACAAATATTTGATTTTTTTCCTGCTCCTGTCTTCAGACGAGGTGACTGAATTCCTCCTTTATGTGAGAACTCTGGGATACCAAGATAAGCCCAACTACCAGCATCTCAAAGACCTGCTGGCCAGTGATGTCAAGGGAAGACTAGACTTCTCCGGGCCTCAAGGACCTGCAGGGGAGTCAAACACCAAGAATCCTCCCACCAGGGAAAAGGTGAGAACATGACAAGGTGTGAGTCAGTGACGATGTGACATCACTTGTTAAACAGTTGCCAGCACAGACAGGCTTTTTTCGTAGTGCTATGCATATAAATATAAGAGTGTGAGCAAACCCAGAGCACGATAAAATGAGGTGCATTTCACTTGAGCAGACAGTTGATGATGTACTTCAGCATGATTTTAAAAGCTAAACCACGAGGGCTGCAGTATACAATCACATGCAGTTTGTCAACATAAAATGAACTGAACTGAAATGGTCTGTTTGCTTTTTTAAAAAAATTTTTTTTGGGGAGGAAAATTCGCAGTTTAATCAATTAAACTGTAAAATAGTCAATAGATTTAGCGATTGAATACCCGTTAGTTGCTGCCCTATAAACTGCTGATACATCAATCTGCTACTGACTTTATTAATCCCAGATGGAAGTTCTGTTGTTACAGCAGTAATATTCAAAGCAAAAAGACGACACAGAATATTACGGTACGGTATAAAATGAAGGTTAAATAAAATAAAAATATAGAAAATATAATATGAAAAAAGTCATCACATTTACAAGAATATATAGGAGATAACAGAAATGTGCTGAGATTGAAGCATTAGAAAGTCTTACTGCTGTCGGGAGGAATGACCCCCTGTAGCGTTACTAGTTCATTGTTTAGGACAGAGGTTCTCAAACTGTTGGAGCCACGACCCCCAAGATAGCATGAGTCTGTGTTCGTGACCCCCAGTTAGAATCATTAATACCTCATCAGTAACAACTCTGTTGTTCATCATAAATGCGTTAAAATTAGCGTCTTAATTCCACAGATTCATCTCTTTACATTCATTTTCTTTGAATGAATGAATTGAATTTATTTTGAACAAATGAAAGGCTGCAGGTGTCTCGGTGGTTAGCACCGTTAGCGCCTCCCAGCTAGAAGGTCGCCAGTTGGCGTCCCGGTGAGGACACCCGGGATCTTTCTGCGTGGAGTCTCTATGTTCTCCCCGTGCAGCGTGGGTTCTCTCCAGGTTCTCAAGCTTCCTCCCACAGTCCAGAAACATGCTGAGGTTAATTGATGATTCTAAATTGTCTGTAGGTGTGAATGTGAGTGTGCTTGGTTGTCTGTCTCTAAGTGTAGCCCTGTGACAGACTGGTGACCTGTCCAGGTGAACCTGCCTTCACCCTGAGTCAGCTGGGATAGACTCCGCCCCCCTAGTGAGGATTAAGGTGTAGAGATGATGGATGATCTGGCGACCCCCTGAAATTATCTTGGGACCCCCGTGGGGGTCGCAACCCCCAGTTTGAGAACCACTGGTTTAGGAGACGGTCTTAAAGTTAATTCAGTGTCATACATGGTTGTTGTCCCCGGTGTTCTGGGACATGTCACCGTGGTAACATGTTTATAGGCAGTGGACTGAGTTACTGTCAGGTTGAATCCACTGAATCAAGTTATCAATTAACTCGCTTTAAATCCTTGAATTTATTTCCTATGTGGCAACAAAAGACTTTAGAGGAGCCTTTAGAAACTGCTGCAGGTTTAAGTCACTGAAACACTCATTGTACTGTAAATATACATGTAATGTTTTCATTCAACAAGAATATCTCAACATGCAGCAAACATAACACAACCCTCACTTCCACTCAGGCCAGTACACGTTTTCTGTCCAGGGCAGTACAGCTCTTTTCCCTGATCACTCAGACAATAGAAAACAGTAAAACTCCAGTGTTTTGGGCAGCTCTGTGTACTTAAACACTTGTGTGCAGTTTGAACCGGTGGATTACAGAGGTTTATTCACAGCAACAAGGTAGATACAGTCTTTGAGGTTTCACTTGGTATGGAATATTTTAGCATTCTGTCAACACGGAGCAACTTCAGCTTTGGCCACAAAGATTCATGTCCCATCTGCTGAGTCTCTTAACCCCAGAGTGCAGAAACGTGACAGCAGCGAAGGGGAGGGTTAACCTGCCAGCGACAACCCCCCAACTCCCCCTAACAGTGAGCATGTCAACCAGAGGTGTCCAGGTCTAACGCTGGAGGAGGACCATGATTCTCCTCCAATTCACCAGAATCACTTCTTGACCCTGAGGGGCCCAGCGAGCGCCCTCTCAATGGTCCAATTTGAAGGAGTTGATGACACACACTTTACACAGCACAGGGTGTCTCCAATTATGCTCCTGATTTCCTCTCCTCTCCTTGTGTCATTTAATTTCCATGCTAAAGTGCTGGCCAGTTTGATCCCTAGTTAAACAGAAGTGGCCATTTACTGGCGGTTTAGTGCGGAGAGTAAATGTCAGCCGAGATAAAGGACACTGAATGGGCATGTTCACCCAATCATTTGCTGCTGGCGTTGTATAAATTTATTATTTTATGTATGATTATAGTTTTGGAGAGAGGCGAAGTTTTACTTACGGAAGACTGGTCAAAGACGGGTGTAAAAGGCATTTCTATCAAAGTTCACCTTGTCAGAAGAGATTTGAGTGTAACAGACGGGGGAACTCGGCAGCACCGTGTACAACACAACTGCTGAAAGGAGCACTTATGTTTAGAGGCAACAGAGTTTAGACTGCGGTTCAAACATGAAACCACACAGTGAATGTAAACTGGCTTTAGCAACTGCTGACAATTAATCTGTCAACAGAAAGCAGGACGAGCCAGAGGGCCCGCCAAAGCCAAGCCTTCGCCTGCAGAGGTGGACGATGAAGAACACGAAGAGACGAAGCCCAAACCGGTGCCAGCTCGCTACAAAAGAGGACCGCCCCTCCCTAAACCTCAGTCACAGCAGGTAAGAAACTATTCTAACCACCTTATACGTCCATATGTTCGACAATAACACTTTGTCTGTATTCCAACATGTGATGTTTTAGGCAGCAGCTGGACTTTTAACAGGAAATGCTGGTTAGACTGTTGTGCTGCTTGTGTGACCTCATGGACTCTGAGGTTAGATGTGGCCAGAGCCAAAGGACGCCAACATGGCATCTTGTTGTGTACCAGCTCTTTCCATCTTTACAGGTTTTGCTCAGTGCAGACATGTATTATAGGAAGTTCATCTAAAGTTACTGATTAAGTTACCAGTCTTTTTAGTAAGAAAATACTTTTAGTGTGAGTTAAAATGCAGCAACTTTGGAAGATTTCCACCAGATTTGATTCATCTAAAAGTCTGGAGCTTCATATTCTCATACACTTGCTAATATAGTTCTATTAAAAAAGTGGATGGCAGATTTAGTCCTTCATGAATTTCTTTATAAGCACATTAACTCTCTGTACCCCAAAACCCACTGGTGAGTTTGAAAGTTAGCTTTTTTTTTTTTTTTTGGTCCATCCATCCATCCATTGCTTAATCCTCACTAGGGTCGTGGGGGGCTGGAGCCTACAGCCAACTTAGAGCGAAGGCAGGGGACACCGTGGACAGGTCACCAGTCTATCACAGGGCTACACTTAGAGACAGACAACCAAGCACACTCACATTCACACCTATACAGACAATTTAGAATCACCAATTAACCTCAACATGTTTGTGGACTGTTCGAGGAAGCCAGAGAACCCGGAGAGAACCCACGCTGCACAGGGAGAACATGAAAAACTCTACACAGAAAGATCCCGGGTGTCCTCACCAGGACGCGAACCGGCGACCTTCTAGATGGTGCTAACCACCGAGCCATCTTTCAGCCCCTTAAAACACCAAAATGACACCGTTTATCGGTCAGAAACTTTAAAAACAAAAACAATTGGTTCTTGGACTAATCTTATGTGACATCCCCTTCCATCTGGAAAACCAACCCAATCTGGATTTTTAAATTTTTTTTTCGTCAAAATCAGGTTATTCTACATGTTTCATTTAAACATTTTCACCAGATTTGGAAAAAAAACATTTAAATGAGAAGCCACTAGTGAGTCAGTTGCAACCAACAGTCATGATAAAAATGAGCTGAACAGGTCACACAGTGGGACAAGCAGGGTAATTATGACTTAAAAATGCAACTAATAAAATGTCTACACTATACCATATAGATCCATCACTGGTTTTTCAGTTTTTCAGTGTTGGAAAAATGTCAATACCATTTAAAAAAAATTTTTTTTCAATCTTTGTACAAGTTATTAAACAAAGAAAGTGTGGTTTGAAAGTGTGCTGTTTTCATAGAGGTGCAGGACTCTACTGCAGTGATAAAACAGCTTACAGTGAGTAAAAAGGAGCAAAATACTAAACACTCAGAAACTGCTTGCAGTTCAGAGAGGTAAAGAAGGGATCTGTAAGTGGCTGCTACAAACAGGAGGGCTGGTTACATGAACACATGACAACAACAATAAGAGCTCTGAACTTGTCCTTTAATGAAGGGACACTGATGTTTCAGACGTTGCTGGACTTCCAGACTTTCTGTTCCTGTGCCTTCTGGTTTAGATTTGTTGTTGTACTTTCAGGTACATTACAGGCAGAGAAATATACTTAACAAACTTACTGGTGAGACTGAAATTAGATCGATTAGAGAGCCATCATGTCAGCTTCATCATATAAATATAATTAATAAACCAGCCAAACTGCTATGAATCAGTAATAAACTGCAATTATTTCTGTCTGCTGATAGAAGAAGGAGGTGCTGCCTGCTGTCAGAAGATCAGAGAGGCTTCAGGCTGGACCCGTACACTCTTACAACGAGGAAGACAGTGAGGAGGAGGATGAAGAGGATGAGGTCAGACCCAGACCTATTCCTGCACGCTATCTGAGAGGACCTCCGAAAAGCCCCGAAGGTCAACCCAAACAGGTGTGATGGCAACAAGCTCACAGCCAGACTCCTTATGTCTGACAGCTTATAGTTTGCCGCCTTAAGCGTGACTGTGTTTAAATAAATGTTACACTAATAGCTCCAAAACAAGTATTTTATTGCCATTTAAGCTTTATGAATGTGTTATAACAGCCTAAATGTCTTGTTGCGACTCCAGGTCTCAAAAAGGTTACAGACAGATACAGACAGTCGGCGCTTTAGCCTTTCATCTCATATAGTGCACATTGTGTAAAAAAAAAAAAGCATACACGTGAATTACCCTCTTTAACAGAAAACTAAATGCGAGTGGACCGGCAGGAAAACAGACGACCTGACTGTGACCTCTGGCAGACGGGAATGGCTCTACATGCAAAGGAGAAAACCTGAATGGGCAAACTGTGACATAAAGAGCCCAGCACACATGGATTACACAGAGAGATGGGATGAGAGGCTGCTTCACGAGCAGCAGAGCTACAGCCAGCAGCGCTACAAGCACAGAGACAGCACAGGACAGGACACTGGTCCCTCACAGACACGAGGACTGATGTCCTGCTTTGTCGTTTTGGGCGCCTTCCTTCTAGTGGTTGCCATTTTAGTACATTTAAACTGACTTGTGAGCAGGTGAGGGATCCGCCACGTTGAACAGTGCTGCCTTCCCAAAGTGGAGATGGAGCTGCCAGGGACACAAAGCATCTTCTCAGGACTTCTGGGCTGCCATTTTCACAGTAATAGGCTGGAATAGAAGGAGAAGCCTCAGTGTATTCTGCCTATTAAATGTTCTGTAAAGTTAAATGTGGTTTGAAGGATCGCTTTTTCAAAAAAATATTCAAGTGGGCTCTCATTTTTGACTCAAAATCACATGCACAAATAAAACTGTCTTTGACTCTAAATCGATGATGTGCTGTATTCACACACATCCAGTGTCACACACTTACTCCTTTGTCAGACGAGGAGTAGCTTCAGTGAAAGTGTCTGAATGCAGCATATTGTGGCGAGCGCACTCAGCGGCCTTTCAGAGAAGAGAAGGCTACGTGATGTATAGAGCCATGCTAATTAAGTATGCTGAATATCTATTGAGTGTGCACGGAAGGCCTTTCTGAAGCGCCGTGAAGGCAGCTGTCAGTCACACTGTGAGGTGCAGACATACCTTGCTGCAGTAAGGACACTCTCCAAAAACAATGCTGAAGCTCTGTCTGCTGGTGGGGAGCGCTCGCAGCCACTGAAGAGAAAAAAAGAAAGAAACTACTTGATCAAATCATTACCTTGGATCGGATGTGTCACCGATAAAAACGCTTGTTTCAATGTACACTTCTTGCTGCACTCTGTAAAGGCATATTCAAGATTATCCGATACCTTGGAAGCATTTTGAGGGCTTTTAAGTAGAACTTTATAATGTCCTCCTGCCACTTTTTTTTTTTCTCTAGGCTTTAAAGAGAGATCTGAGTGTTCAGAATCTCATTGAATACGGAGAATATAAACATGCTCAGGCAGATGGAGCTCATTTGCTGCGTGTCATGAAGCAGCTGCAGTCCACCTCAACAATCCCTCTCTTCACCTGTGAATGGCGAGCAGAAAGTAGTGCGTCGGTGCTCCGACTCAGCCAGAGATCACACTCCGCCGTCGCTTATCTGAGCAGCCCGGCTGTACAACACTAACACATTAAGCCGAACGAGACCTGTGACTGTCTTATCCTGAGAAGCAAACAGTTACAACACCTCTGATTTAAAAAGCGGTTGGCTCCTTAATGCAACTGTGATGCTTACTGATGTAGGTCTGGAACACTGGACTCTGACGGTTACATGATCAAACTCTGTATTATGATTACCTGAGTAAAAACCACAAAGTGTAATGGAATGTAGAGAATATTTTTATGCCAAATAAATATTTTGCACAAACCAATTATTCTTGCATCAAGTTCTTTGACTGTAGTGATTTATTCAACCAGGATATAATTTAAACTTCATTAACATGCCAGCTGGTTTAGAATAACGTGTGAGTTAATATCTACAAGCTGGTGATGTACACTTTTAGAGGGACGTCTGACAGCGAACACATGGAGAGAGATTTGTTCATCTAGTGAAACCGTTGGTGTCTCCTATGCTAGTTCTGCATGTTATGTAGCTTTGAGGTATGTGAGATAGTATAGGGAGACCTTTATTTCTTAACATTTTGACGACACGTTTCTTGGCACCGTAACTGTTCTCTAAACTAAAGGCCCGGCTCATAAAATGAGAGCTATGTACAGAAGTAAGAAAAAAGTTTTGCAGAATGTTTGATGATTTCACCTACTGCCATGAAAACACATCATGAAAATGCTGAGGTGCATGAACAGACTCCACCTGGATCATAACAGCCAATCAGTGGAGCCCCTTAACCCTTTGCGCCCCGTGACTGCTGCTAATAGCTTTGTTGCCCCCCACCTGTGCCTGCAGATCTTCCCTGGTGGTCTAAAAACACCCATAAGCCCATTTGTCCCACTGCCTCCATCTAAGCAACGCACTCAGTCTGTCAGAGCTGAAGTGGGTGTAGGTCCAGGTCAGCCGCTCGGAACCCTAACCTCATACTGAACGGTATATAAAGACCGCTGCTAAAGATTCACCACTTCCTTCCACTGTACAGAAAGGGGAGCTTCCATCTTGCAGCTACAAGTCATCTGCAACCAGAGTGTGTGCAGGAGTGACTGAAGAAGAAGAAGAATGTAAATGCAATTATGTAATGTAATTATAAAATGTAATTCTTCTTTTTAATGTCAGCTGGCGTTAGGCATGTTTCATGCTGTCGAGAAACAAAGACAACCACAGAGGCATTTGATCTGTCATGTAAGTTTGCTACATGGGGACTTATTTGACAAAAGGCGTTTCCATCATTACCTCATGAATGGTTTTTTTTTGTAAGTTGAAAAAAAACATTTAGCAAAATCGGTGATGCTTTTTCAGATTTTGCTGTTTCAATGAACTATTTATTGATGTAATACTTGAAAATGCACATAAAAGTAAAAATAACACAACAATAGGGTGGTTGTGCAAATGATGTCACCAGTGTTAGACAGAAGCAGTCATTCCAAGATAATTTTACTTCACTTCTGGGGAGCGGCCATGTTGCCTATCTGTATACAGATGTGCGATGGACAGCAGATACAAACTAATCTGAGTGCCGACGGTTCAGTCAAAGGTTCAGGTGTGATTTTTTTTTATGATTCCTCAGTAGCAGCAGAATTATTGATATCTGGAATAAAACCTTTCACAGTGTACTTTGTGAGGTTGTTGATCTCTGTACCTCCTGATGGACCATGTGACTGGCCTTAACAGTGCTTGACATGTGAAAGCAGAGGGATTTCCCTTTAATAGAGATACGCTGCACGTAGTAATAGTTTAGTAACAATTTGTAACATTAAAAATTAATATGTGTGGTGTCTAATGGTGTGTCCACCTACATTATGACAAGTGAAGTTTGAAAAATACAGGCTCTTGGTGTAATGAGCTGCTTTCTCATAAAAAAAATATAATAAAGAAAAACTACTGAAACTTTCTTTTGACTTCAAAAGAATCTACAACCTCAGGAGTTTGCTTACTATACAACAGTACAGTTTGAAACCTTCATATCAAATTCTCCCAAACAGTTCATATCCAGTTGTAACTAAAAGGCCAGTGCTGANACCCCCAGTTTGAGAACCACTGGTTTAGGAGACGGTCTTAAAGTTAATTCAGTGTCATACATGGTTGTTGTCCCCGGTGTTCTGGGACATGTCACCGTGGTAACATGTTTATAGGCAGTGGACTGAGTTACTGTCAGGTTGAATCCACTGAATCAAGTTATCAATTAACTCGCTTTAAATCCTTGAATTTATTTCCTATGTGGCAACAAAAGACTTTAGAGGAGCCTTTAGAAACTGCTGCAGGTTTAAGTCACTGAAACACTCATTGTACTGTAAATATACATGTAATGTTTTCATTCAACAAGAATATCTCAACATGCAGCAAACATAACACAACCCTCACTTCCACTCAGGCCAGTACACGTTTTCTGTCCAGGGCAGTACAGCTCTTTTCCCTGATCACTCAGACAACAGAAAACAGTAAAACTCCAGTGTTTTGGGCAGCTCTGTGTACTTAAACACTTGTGTGCAGTTTGAACCGGTGGATTACAGAGGTTTATTCACAGCAACAAGGTAAATACAGTCTTTGAGGTTTCACTTGGTATGGAATATTTTAGCATTCTGTCAACACGGAGCAACTTCAGCTTTGGCCACAAAGATTCATGTCCCATCTGCTGAGTCTCTTAACCCCAGAGTGCAGAAACGTGACAGCAGCGAAGGGGAGGGTTAACCTGCCAGCGACAACCCCCCAACTCCCCCTAACAGTGAGCATGTCAACCAGAGGTGTCCAGGTCTAAAGCTGGAGGAGGACCATGATTCTCCTCCAATTCACCAGAATCACTTCTTGACCCTGAGGGGCCCAGCGAGCGCCCTCTCAATGGTCCAATTTGAAGGAGTTGATGACACACACTTTACACAGCACAGGGTGTCTCCAATTATGCTCCTGATTTCCTCTCCTCTCCTTGTGTCATTTAATTTCCATGCTAAAGTGCTGGCCAGTTTGATCCCTAGTTAAACAGAAGTGGCCATTTACTGGCGGTTTAGTGCGGAGAGTAAATGTCAGCCGAGATAAAGGACACTGAATGGGCATGTTCACCCAATCATTTGCTGCTGGCGTTGTATAAATTTATTATTTTATGTATGATTATAGTTTTGGAGAGAGGCGAAGTTTTACTTACGGAAGACTGGTCAAAGACGGGTGTAAAAGGCATTTCTATCAAAGTTCACCTTGTCAGAAGAGATTTGAGTGTAACAGACGGGGGAACTCGGCAGCACCGTGTACAACACAACTGCTGAAAGGAGCACTTATGTTTAGAGGCAACAGAGTTTAGACTGCGGTTCAAACATGAAACCACACAGTGAATGTAAACTGGCTTTAGCAACTGCTGACAATTAATCTGTCAACAGAAAGCAGGACGAGCCAGAGGGCCCGCCAAAGCCAAGCCTTCGCCTGCAGAGGTGGACGATGAAGAACACGAAGAGACGAAGCCCAAACCGGTGCCAGCTCGCTACAAAAGAGGACCGCCCCTCCCTAAACCTCAGTCACAGCAGGTAAGAAACTATTCTAACCACCTTATACGTCCATATGTTCGACAATAACACTTTGTCTGTATTCCAACATGTGATGTTTTAGGCAGCAGCTGGACTTTTAACAGGAAATGCTGGTTAGACTGTTGTGCTGCTTGTGTGACCTCATGGACTCTGAGGTTAGATGTGGCCAGAGCCAAAGGACGCCAACATGGCATCTTGTTGTGTACCAGCTCTTTCCATCTTTACAGGTTTTGCTCAGTGCAGACATGTATTATAGGAAGTTCATCTAAAGTTACTGATTAAGTTACCAGTCTTTTTAGTAAGAAAATACTTTTAGTGTGAGTTAAAATGCAGCAACTTTGGAAGATTTCCACCAGATTTGATTCATCTAAAAGTCTGGAGCTTCATATTCTCATACACTTGCTAATATAGTTCTATTAAAAAAGTGGATGGCAGATTTAGTCCTTCATGAATTTCTTTATAAGCACATTAACTCTCTGTACCCCAAAACCCACTGGTGAGTTTGAAAGTTAGCTTTTTTTTTTTTTTTTGGTCCATCCATCCATCCATTGCTTAATCCTCACTAGGGTCGTGGGGGGCTGGAGCCTACAGCCAACTTAGAGCGAAGGCAGGGGACACCGTGGACAGGTCACCAGTCTATCACAGGGCTACACTTAGAGACAGACAACCAAGCACACTCACATTCACACCTATACAGACAATTTAGAATCACCAATTAACCTCAACATGTTTGTGGACTGTTCGAGGAAGCCAGAGAACCCGGAGAGAACCCACGCTGCACAGGGAGAACATGAAAAACTCTACACAGAAAGATCCCGGGTGTCCTCACCAGGACGCGAACCGGCGACCTTCTAGATGGTGCTAACCACCGAGCCATCTTTCAGCCCCTTAAAACACCAAAATGACACCGTTTATCGGTCAGAAACTTTAAAAACAAAAACAATTGGTTCTTGGACTAATCTTATGTGACATCCCCTTCCATCTGGAAAACCAACCCAATCTGGATTTTTAAATTTTTTTTTCGTCAAAATCAGGTTATTCTACATGTTTCATTTAAACATTTTCACCAGATTTGGAAAAAAAACATTTAAATGAGAAGCCACTAGTGAGTCAGTTGCAACCAACAGTCATGATAAAAATGAGCTGAACAGGTCACACAGTGGGACAAGCAGGGTAATTATGACTTAAAAATGCAACTAATAAAATGTCTACACTATACCATATAGATCCATCACTGGTTTTTCAGTTTTTCAGTGTTGGAAAAATGTCAATACCATTTAAAAAAAATTTTTTTTCAATCTTTGTACAAGTTATTAAACAAAGAAAGTGTGGTTTGAAAGTGTGCTGTTTTCATAGAGGTGCAGGACTCTACTGCAGTGATAAAACAGCTTACAGTGAGTAAAAAGGAGCAAAATACTAAACACTCAGAAACTGCTTGCAGTTCAGAGAGGTAAAGAAGGGATCTGTAAGTGGCTGCTACAAACAGGAGGGCTGGTTACATGAACACATGACAACAACAATAAGAGCTCTGAACTTGTCCTTTAATGAAGGGACACTGATGTTTCAGACGTTGCTGGACTTCCAGACTTTCTGTTCCTGTGCCTTCTGGTTTAGATTTGTTGTTGTACTTTCAGGTACATTACAGGCAGAGAAATATACTTAACAAACTTACTGGTGAGACTGAAATTAGATCGATTAGAGAGCCATCATGTCAGCTTCATCATATAAATATAATTAATAAACCAGCCAAACTGCTATGAATCAGTAATAAACTGCAATTATTTCTGTCTGCTGATAGAAGAAGGAGGTGCTGCCTGCTGTCAGAAGATCAGAGAGGCTTCAGGCTGGACCCGTACACTCTTACAACGAGGAAGACAGTGAGGAGGAGGATGAAGAGGATGAGGTCAGACCCAGACCTATTCCTGCACGCTATCTGAGAGGACCTCCGAAAAGCCCCGAAGGTCAACCCAAACAGGTGTGATGGCAACAAGCTCACAGCCAGACTCCTTATGTCTGACAGCTTATAGTTTGCCGCCTTAAGCGTGACTGTGTTTAAATAAATGTTACACTAATAGCTCCAAAACAAGTATTTTATTGCCATTTAAGCTTTATGAATGTGTTATAACAGCCTAAATGTCTTGTTGCGACTCCAGGTCTCAAAAAGGTTACAGACAGATACAGACAGTCGGCGCTTTAGCCTTTCATCTCATATAGTGCACATTGTGTAAAAAAAAAAAAGCATACACGTGAATTACCCTCTTTAACAGAAAACTAAATGCGAGTGGACCGGCAGGAAAACAGACGACCTGACTGTGACCTCTGGCAGACGGGAATGGCTCTACATGCAAAGGAGAAAACCTGAATGGGCAAACTGTGACATAAAGAGCCCAGCACACATGGATTACACAGAGAGATGGGATGAGAGGCTGCTTCACGAGCAGCAGAGCTACAGCCAGCAGCGCTACAAGCACAGAGACAGCACAGGACAGGACACTGGTCCCTCACAGACACGAGGACTGATGTCCTGCTTTGTCGTTTTGGGCGCCTTCCTTCTAGTGGTTGCCATTTTAGTACATTTAAACTGACTTGTGAGCAGGTGAGGGATCCGCCACGTTGAACAGTGCTGCCTTCCCAAAGTGGAGATGGAGCTGCCAGGGACACAAAGCATCTTCTCAGGACTTCTGGGCTGCCATTTTCACAGTAATAGGCTGGAATAGAAGGAGAAGCCTCAGTGTATTCTGCCTATTAAATGTTCTGTAAAGTTAAATGTGGTTTGAAGGATCGCTTTTTCAAAAAAATATTCAAGTGGGCTCTCATTTTTGACTCAAAATCACATGCACAAATAAAACTGTCTTTGACTCTAAATCGATGATGTGCTGTATTCACACACATCCAGTGTCACACACTTACTCCTTTGTCAGACGAGGAGTAGCTTCAGTGAAAGTGTCTGAATGCAGCATATTGTGGCGAGCGCACTCAGCGGCCTTTCAGAGAAGAGAAGGCTACGTGATGTATAGAGCCATGCTAATTAAGTATGCTGAATATCTATTGAGTGTGCACGGAAGGCCTTTCTGAAGCGCCGTGAAGGCAGCTGTCAGTCACACTGTGAGGTGCAGACATACCTTGCTGCAGTAAGGACACTCTCCAAAAACAATGCTGAAGCTCTGTCTGCTGGTGGGGAGCGCTCGCAGCCACTGAAGAGAAAAAAAGAAAGAAACTACTTGATCAAATCATTACCTTGGATCGGATGTGTCACCGATAAAAACGCTTGTTTCAATGTACACTTCTTGCTGCACTCTGTAAAGGCATATTCAAGATTATCCGATACCTTGGAAGCATTTTGAGGGCTTTTAAGTAGAACTTTATAATGTCCTCCTGCCACTTTTTTTTTTTCTCTAGGCTTTAAAGAGAGATCTGAGTGTTCAGAATCTCATTGAATACGGAGAATATAAACATGCTCAGGCAGATGGAGCTCATTTGCTGCGTGTCATGAAGCAGCTGCAGTCCACCTCAACAATCCCTCTCTTCACCTGTGAATGGCGAGCAGAAAGTAGTGCGTCGGTGCTCCGACTCAGCCAGAGATCACACTCCGCCGTCGCTTATCTGAGCAGCCCGGCTGTACAACACTAACACATTAAGCCGAACGAGACCTGTGACTGTCTTATCCTGAGAAGCAAACAGTTACAACACCTCTGATTTAAAAAGCGGTTGGCTCCTTAATGCAACTGTGATGCTTACTGATGTAGGTCTGGAACACTGGACTCTGACGGTTACATGATCAAACTCTGTATTATGATTACCTGAGTAAAAACCACAAAGTGTAATGGAATGTAGAGAATATTTTTATGCCAAATAAATATTTTGCACAAACCAATTATTCTTGCATCAAGTTCTTTGACTGTAGTGATTTATTCAACCAGGATATAATTTAAACTTCATTAACATGCCAGCTGGTTTAGAATAACGTGTGAGTTAATATCTACAAGCTGGTGATGTGGTTTAAGTCCCAACACTTTTAGAGGGACGTCAGACACATGGAGAGAGATTTGTTCATCGAGTGAAACTGTTGGTGTCTCCTATGCTAGTTCTGCCTGTTATGTAGCTCTGAGGTATGTGAGATAGTATAGGTAGATCTTTATTTCTTAACATTTTGATGACACGTTTCTTGGCACCTTAACTGTTCTCTAAACTAAAGGCCTGGCTCATAAAATGAGAGCTATGTACAGAAGTAAGAAAAAAGTTTTGCAGAATGTTTGATTATTTCACCTACTATCATGAAAATGTTGAGGTGCATGAAGAGACTCCACCTGGATCACAACAGCCAATCAGTGGAGCCCCTTAACCCTTTGCGCCCCGTGACTGCTGCTAATAGCTTTGTTGCCCCCCACCTGTGCCTGCAGATCTTCCCTGGTGGTCTAAAAACACCCATAAGCCCATTTCTCCCACTGCCTCCATCTAAGCAACGCACTCAGTCTGTCAGAGCTGATGTGGGTGTAGGTCCAGGTCAGCCGCTCGGAACCCTAACCTCATACTGAACGGTATATAAAGACCGCTGCTAAAGATTCACCACTTCCTTCCACTGTACAGAAAGGGGAGCTTCCATCTTGCAGCTACAAGTCATCTGCAACCAGAGTGTGTGCAGGAGTGACTGAAGAAGAAGAATGTAAATGCAATTATGTAATGTAATTATAAAATGTAATTCTTCTTTTTAATGTCAGCTGGCGTTAGGCATGTTTCATGCTGTCGAGAAACAAAGACAACCACAGAGGCATTTGATCTGTTATGTAAGTTGAACATTTGCTACACGGGGACTTATTTGACAAAAGGCGTTTCCATCATTACCTCATGAATGTTTTTTTTTTGTGAGTTGAAAAAAAACATTTAGTAAAATCGGTGATGCTTTTTCAGATTTTGCTGTTTCAATGAACTATTTATTGATGTAATACTTGAAAATGCACATAAAAGTAAAAATAACACAACAATAGGGTGGTTGTGCAAATGATGTCACCTGTGTTAGACAGAAGCAGTCATTCCAAGATAATTTTACTTCACTTCTGGGGAGCGGCCATGTTGCCTATCTGTATACAGATGTGCGATGGACAGCAGATACAAACTAATCTGAGTGCCGACGGTTCAGTCAAAGGTTCAGGTGTGATTTTTTTTTATGATTCCTCAGTAGCAGCAGAATTATTGATATCTGGAATAAAACCTTTCACAGTGTACTTTGTGAGGTTGTTGATCTCTGTACCTCCTGATGGACCATGTGACTGGCCTTAACAGTGCTTGACATGTGAAAGCAGAGGGATTTCCCTTTAATAGAGATACGCTGCACGTAGTAATAGTTTAGTAACAATTTGTAACATTAAAAATTAATATGTGTGGTGTCTAATGGTGTGTCCACCTACATTATGACAAGTGAAGTTTGAAAAATACAGGCTCTTGGTGTAATGAGCTGCTTTCTCATAAAAAAAATATAATAAAGAAAAACTACTGAAACTTTCTTTTGGCTTCAAAAGAATCTACAAACTCAGGAGTTTGCTTATTATACACCAGTACAGTTTGAAACCTTCATATCAAATTCTCCCAAACAGTTCATATCCAGTTGTAACTAAAAGGCCAGTGCTGAACCATGACATATCATTTTAAAATGAAAAACGACGTGCGCTGATGGACAGTTAAAGGTTTGAGAAAGCCCCGCCCACTACTTCCTTCATAATGTATTATGGAAAGCTGATGTGAAAACATCTGTCTATTCTTGTCCTCACGTTTCATTATTCAGCACTGAAGTGTGTCTCTGAAGTGGAGGGAAGCCTGCTGACGTAGAAGTGAAACTCTGTGGGAGCTGCTCAGTGTGTGTGTGTGTGTGTGTCCATACCTCATAGAGACAGGCCTGGTGGAAGGGCTGGCCACAGCGAGGGTCATTACACACCTGATCAGGGATGGCAGCTTCAAGACGATAGGAGTAACAGATGCCACACTCAACACTCAAATCCTACACACACACACACACACACAGAAAACAATGACTGCAGATATTCAGCATTCTTTCTTACATGCTTTTTTTTTTTTTTTTTTTACACATATTGTGTTCACAGATGCTGAAAATTCAGGCAGCGCTTCAGTAAGCACTTAGTGATAAACCGCCCTCTTGTAAAACCTCCAGCAGCAGACATCACCCTGCAGCAGCGGGAGTTTCCTCGGCCTCTCTCGTCCCACCATCACACCTTCAACACACACTTTCTCTCTGCTCTCGTTTGCATTTTGGCGTAATGAGAAGCTCCTGATTTATTTTTTTTTCCTTTTTCTTTCTGGAGCTATCCATTAAGAGAGAGAGAGGATGGCAGGCAAAAAAAAAAAATAAATAAAAAATCAACATCTGGTCAACTCAACTTTTTTGCACTCCTCTGAATGTTAATGAAGCTGAGGCATTAATCACCGCAGCGACAGCGGATAAACACAACGCCCTTTCAACCCATCCGCAGAGAGGAGAGGGGAAAGAAAGAGTGTTTTAAAAAAAAGAGAGAGAGATAAATGGTTTTGCGTGATTAAAGCAGTTTGATAGCGCAGAGAATTCTGCCATCTTTGTTATTCTAATGATCTTATGTGTAAACAACCCAATTAAAGGGGAATTTGTGCCCACCTCTTAGAAAAAAACACAACACAGAGAAAGAAAAATATGGAAATAGACAGAAAAATAGGCAGCGGTGTACGTCCGCCCCCTTATAACTTGAAGCTGAAACAGACACACAAACAGCAGGATGAATGCATACATGTAAACACACTCACACAGCTCCTAGACGTAACCGTGATGGGAATGGACATGTTTGAAATGGAAAAGGGGGCAACTGTGTGACATACAGATTTTTCGTGGGTGGCAGGTGACGGGAATTCGATCTCCAAAACATCCCGGAGGTTGTGCAAGACGCTGGAGTCCGGGTTCCTGCCAGCAGACCACAGACAGCTCCTTCACACACTAATTAACCACATGCAAATGAGCCTGCAAAGACACTGAGGGATGATTAGGAGACTTTCACCATTGGTATATAAAAAGGAAGTGGAGGGAGAATTTCATGAGATGTGTCATGCAGGGAGGCAAATGTTATAACCTGTGGTGAAATTTAAAATCTGCACTTCGGTTCAAAATGAAGAGTAATTATGTTTTTTTTTTTCTCGCCCTGAGTGATAATCAGATGGTTCTGTGCCCTCAGAGTGGTTGAGCTGGTATGCAGGGTTCCAGTCAGACACTGGCAATGCTGTGGGATGTAAAGATACAAAGAAACCTACAAATATGGAAAAAAAACAAAACCAGCAGTTTGTTACATATGAAGTGGCTTGAAGTTGGAGGAAAGACTCTGAATGGAACTTCCTTATTTTGTGATTTTGTATGAAAGCATCTACAAAACAGGCGATAAGCAACATAATGTGACCATGACTACAGTCAGCTACACTGACTCACTTTTTAACCTACTTGTTTGCATTTTGAAAACGAGCGATGCAGAATTAGCTACCATGTTAACAGGTCCTTTCGTTACCTTTGACAAGTATCACTGATTTACTTTGGTCCTGGAGAAAACTGAAAAACCAGATGATTAGATTAGATAGAACTTTATTGATTGCCAAGAAACTTCTGAAGTGTTCCGTTCCTGCCTCAATGCATGCATATGGTGATTTACCACGTAGGCTGCAAGCCTCGTTTCTAGCCTTATTCAGCTATCCTGCTAATTACTGACTATTTACTGATACTATTGGTTCCTTTTTTTGTGAAAACTACAGGAACCAACAAGGGAAAAAATAAGACTTTTTGTTAAACTTCTGAACCCCAAAAACGTTCCAATGTGTTTAAAAGACATGTCATTAAAAAAAAAAGCAAAATTAAACTATTTATCAGCCAGAAACAGTAAAAAACTGAGACAATTCTTGGATTTTTAATTTTCTTTTAACTGCCCTTCCGTCTGTAAAGTTATACCAAATCCAAGTTTAAAATCATATTACATTAAAATCACTTGATGTCTCATCTAATAATTTGCCAAATACAAACCATCCATCCATCCATTATCTATACACCACTTAATCCTCACTAGGGTCATGGGGGGCTGGAGTCTATCCCAGCTGACTTAGGGTGAAGGCAGGGGACACCCTGGACAGGTCACCAGTCTATCACAGGGCCACACTTAGAGACAGACAACCAAGCACACTCACATTCACACCTACGGACAATTTAGAATCACCAATTAACCTCAACATGATTTTGGGAGGAAGCCGGAGAACCCACGCTGCACGGGGAGAACATGCAAACTCCACGCAGAAAGATCCCGGGTGTCCTCACTAGGACATGAATCGGCGACCTTCTTGCTGTGAGGCAACAGTGCTAACCATCACTCCACCTTGCAGCCCCAAATACAAACCAGATTCTCTGGGGGGGAAAAAAAACAAAACCAAAAACACTCCTGCACACCTTGGTGAAACCGTGAAGCCATGGCTGACTCAGCTGTGGCCAATGGTCATGTGACCAAACTTTAGGGACTTTATAGCTGAACTGCAGGCTGTGTTTAAACAGCACAGGAGAAAAGTCTGGACATAAATTAAAAAAGCATGTATTAAAATATCTAGAACATGTAGAGTCATCGTGTTTCCCAGTGTTGGAACAGCTGTGGGCACGTGGAAAAAATCTGTGCATGTTGATTGCAGGTTTTATTACTTTTTGCAACATAAACGAAAGAAAGTCAAATTTTTCCTTCATTTGTGATTTATGGAATTACAACAGTGTCATACAGCACAAGGAACATTTTCAGTTCTCTATTTCTAGTTTGTCTAGGTGTTGCTGTTTCCATAGAGGTGCACGACTTTATGTTGAAGTAAAAAATTAACCCAGAGTGTGTAAAAATGTGCCAGGAGTGAAAAAAACACTTAGTAGCTGCTTGGAGTTCAGTGGATTAATGAAACCACATTTTTTATACCTGCACTATTTTATTTTTTGCTTAGTGCAATTGGCTGATCATGCATAGATTCATACATCCAACACACACAGAGCAACACTGACTTTGACTTGAAGCTGTGTTTTTGTTGAAGCATCACTGGTCATTCACTAAATCTCAGAAGTCAGTATCCTACATTGTAGAGCAGGAAAACATTGTCTGACTGAAAAGCCAGAATTGTTTTTAAAGTTACATTTTCATTTTGATTTCAAATAATGCATTCTCTAATGACTTGGCTGCCTCGTGTATTCATTTCAACAGGCTCTGGCACTTCTGATATCAGATTAAGACGATGTGTAGCTGGTGCATCAAATGGTATTTATTTGTTCAGTTTATTTAGTTTATGTGTTAGGCGGCTGATTATGGTTAGCATATAAAATAAAAAGCTTGTCTGGTTGCACATGTATCACACTGCTGTCCTTTTGTATTTTTACTAGACAAACAGATGGCTAATAAGCACACTGCCTTTTTTTTCCCTTTTAAATGCATTTGCATCTGTTTTCTTGAACTGTTAACCCACCCTGGAGTCGATGTTGACTCTGGAAATCCTGACTGTGGCTCTTTAGCTCCTTAATGCTCCACCATGTTCACCAGCTGTTTACTGACTGGGTCCGTCTGCTGTTGGGTGCTGGGCAGGTAGCGTGCAGTGGGTCCATCTACGCTTTTCTAGCTGAAAACGAATGCTTGTTGCTGCTGGAAACAAGGCTGATGAGACTGAAGCAGAATGCTCGGTCAATGAACCAAAACAACAGCCAGAAAGATACTAAAACGCTCAATGGAAAGTCCAGAGTCTGATGATATTTCTCTGTGGTTAAAAGTGACTGCTTTTACGTTAGACATGGTCGTAGTGGTCGAAGCAAATGCAGCTTTAAACTCTTCCATTCTCATAAATGAGCCACAGATTGGGTGAGAAATCAGTATTGAGTAGATGGAGCAACACATTGCTGGTTTTGTTTTGTCCATTTGATTTGTTGACAATAACCTAAGATCACATAAAATAATCAAACTGATATATAGTCGTGTGTGTCTGTCATACACGAAATCCACTAAATTCCTCCACCTGAACTCTCAATAAGACAGTTTGAATGCTACCTTGACAATGTTTAGAAAACAGTAACTGACGATCACATAATTAGGATATTCTGCTTTAAAAACAAATGATTCTATTGGATGCTCACCCGGTCCAAACCCCACACCGAAGCACACAATCTTACCACAAGTGCATGTTGGCATTCAGCTTATTCCTCAGCGGAGTCACGACTGCAACGACAAAACAAAAGCAATTATTAGGTACAGGATGTAAATTCTAATAATAATACCAGCCTTAAATATGACACCATGTCACACATTCTAAGAATCTGCAGATACGCTATTATTGTACGTAAGCCTTGGAAAATTAGACAGTCTGTGTATATAAAAAAACACACACACTCTGCATACCCTCAAACGGCGTCTCCTATTTGACAACAGCCCGGTTCACCACAGACGGCGGCGTCACCGCTGTCAGATATGAACCATCATCGCTTCCTCTGTTCCACAGGGGAGCTTTGTCTCCGTGCAGCACTCATCACTTTCACTATTTGTTATTCCTACATGCAAAAAGCAATATTTCTGCGCGACCCCCCGTATTTGAGGGTCGCCGCCTGCCTCCCGTCTTGGTGGCTGAAGTGTGCATGTGTTTAATATCTTTTGAGTTGCATTGCTAGGCAACAGGCTAGGAGTTGCGTGACCTTGGGTTTACAGAAACAATGGCCGACAATTGACGGGGACTTAAATAGAAAGCTGGAGCCCAAGCTCGCAGGCTGGCGCCGGTGTCAGTGTGGTGCGAATGAAAACGTGCCATTCTGGAAGCAAGTCCTCTGACATGACAACACACAACAGTCAACACAACCAGTCTGGTCGAGGCTGAGACGCGCGGAGATTAGAAGAAGAAGTGCAATTCCTTTTTCATCCATGCCTGATGGCTTTTCACTGATCTGATCTGGGTAATGGTGGCACACACTAAATTTGTACTTTATTGCCTGGGCTGATCCTTGCCTGGTGGAGTATTATGTGAAAACAGGCGGGATACACACATGCTTGCAGTGATACAGGCTGCGAACCGGCAATTTGTGATGGAACAATTAGTCGGGTTATTGATCACTGTTTTTCTAAAGAATTAGTGACATTAACCTCCAATTATTTTTTTTACTTCTGAGAGATTTTAAAGACGATATGATCCTTAAAGCGGATGTCAAGGACAGTCCCCTAGACCTGCACTAAATTTAACGTGTTCTGCCTTTAGAGATGCTACACCTCTCTTCTTTGCATAATCTGGCTTGTAAACAGACAAACAAATAGGGGTCAAACAGTATGGGTTCTCCAAGGCTGGTTCCTATACACGATATATTGTTACGATTACCAACATGAACAAAGAAAATCCTGATATTTAAATTTGGAACATAAACTCCAAGACAAAACTTCACTGAAAAGCCTTTGTTCAGTAATGTTTTAGATATGTTTAATTAAAGGAGAACTTTTCAACTTTTATCCTTCAGTGTTCATGTATAGGGGCTGCCAGATGACTCCGTGGTTAGCATTGTTGCCTCGCAGCAAGAAGGTCGCCGGTTCGCGGACACCTGGGATCTTTTTGTGTGGAGTCTGCATGTTCTCCCCGTGCAGCGTGGTTTCTCTCCGGGTTCTCCGGCTTCCTCCCACAGTTCAAAAACATGTTGAGGTTAATTGGTGATTCTAAATTGTCCGTAGGTGTGAATGTGAGTGTGCTTGGTTGTCTGTCTCTACGTGTGGCCCTGTGATAGACTGGTGACCTGTCCAGGGTGTCCCCTGCCTTCACCCTGAGTCAGCTGGGATAGACTCCAGCCCCCCATGACCCTAGTGAGGATTAAGTGGTGCATAGATAATGGATGGATGTTCATGGCTGTTACTTGTGCTGTGTAAAAAATCAGAAAAACACCTACTAAATTTGAGATCTGACAATCGGTCAGGCTAACAATTGCTTAGCCTGTTTAAACAAATGTCACTGTCCACATAAATGATGTCAAACAACCCGAGACATAAAATAGCTCTACTTGGGTCCCTTTATTAGGACACAGGCCCAAGTCACAGCAAACTTTATGACTGAAATCAATGGATTGAATAAAACTGTAGCAGTCGTTGGATTTGCAAGTAGAATCCCATGAAACATTTGTAGTGATTTTCCAGTTTTGATGACATTTAACACATGAATTTGCTTTTTTTTTTTTTTGTCAAGTTACTGATTTTTAGAGTTCTATATCTGTCTCCCCTTTCTGACAGATTTTACAGACTGGATTTCTCATTATAATCTCTCGAAGCAGTGTCACTGACAGTCGCTAAAAGCCAGAGTGTGTGTCACAGTAAAAAGCAAGTGAACATTATTATTACTATTATTTTATTTTTACCCGGGTTTTGCCACCTCTGCACAGATCCTGGCCCAGATTTTAGTGGAGCTTGTTGGAGCTGTTCACAGCCCGAAAAAAAACAAAAAAAACAAAACCTCCTCCTGCTCGTTGTTGAAAAATAAATACATGGCTTAATTTATATATTGATTTACGAATGCTAATTGTGTTAATCTTCAAAAAAAAAGAAATAACTGAGCATTCATCAAAGCTACAGCAACAAAGAACAGTGTCCCTCAAACAAGAGCAGATGTTTTGTTTGCTGCATTTATGTGCTTTGAGATGTAAATGCAATGAAATCTCAGTTCTGTTTCAGTGTGTTAATAATACAGAGAGACAGGCTTATTATTCCTTTGTTAGAAATGAGGAAGGCACAGATTTGCACGTGCTATTTTCTGGGTTACAATAAATACACGCATTTAAACTGTTTTTCGGTGTGTGTGTGTGTGTGTGTGTGGGGAGGGTCTGGTTATGATTCCAGAGTAGATTCCATCAGTCCTACTTGACAGCTGACCTGCTGACCTGAGACTGAAAAAACTCATCAGACAGTCTAAGATTAGAGAAGCTGTAATGTTTGCTACATTGCGTGACCCCGACGGAGGAGTTGTCGCCTATTTCATGAGGAAGCGGACAACTGCTGACCAGACACTCTGTTTCTGTCAGCTGTTGATTCTTTTCATCACTGTCACCTGGCTTTGTCACCTGAAAACCCTAAAAGTAGCTTAAATGTTGCTCACAACCCTCACAGCTACTCAATAAGTGTATTATAATGAGGAGAGGATTTCCCATGCTATAATACGGTGTGTCAGTTTTGGGGGTGTAATAGTGCAGATACACTTCTTATGCTCTTGCACTGCCTGAAAACACACTTTGAAGTGTTGCCATGTCTCTGGGGTCCTACCCACCATGCTCTGCTCCCAGCAGGCAGCACTCTGGCAGCATCTTTGGGTGTCTGGGATCCACCTCCACTTTGATGGATATGTTGTTTCCTGCACACACAGACGGGGACACACTTGTTACTCCCTTATCATATGGACTGATAAGTATCGGCGTAGGTGTGATATTCAGTTGCGTGGTCAACATTAACCTGTGAAGTCCAAAGAGACAATGTGCGGTGCATATACTGTGTAGTGCCTGACATCCAGAGTTAGCATCCAACGTGTTAAACTGTACCGATGGCAATTCGCCTCATGGTGTCGGACTGGCAGGGCTTTTCTGGCTCCAGAATCCAAGTCTTGTTGTCAATCTCATCCAGAACATCCCAGAACTCTGTCAGAGACTCCAGAACCAGCAGAAACTGGCTGTGGAGCTGCTTCAGAGTACTCTAGAAAACCAGACCAGAGGAGGCACAGCGGTTAGTTACAGAGGTGAGAGTAATTCTGCAGCAGCAGTCAGTTAAGGTTCTGTTATATGGTTCTAAGTGGAGGTGTCATTTGTATGACTGCAAGTTGGTAACACTCCAGAATTTGATTTATTTGCAGACATCATAAAATAGAAAGATGTTGTTTTTCCTCAGTACTTCAGGAAAAACAGCTACTTTCTTTTTGTAAGTTAGATGAGAAGGTTAACCCTCCTATTACCTTCAAATTTACTGACATCTTTTATCCTTGGGTTCAATTTCCATCCATCCATTATCTATACACCGTTTAATCCTTTCTAGTGCAGGGCTACACTTAGAGACAGACAACCAAGCACACTCACATTCACACCTACGGACAATTTACAATCACCAATTAACCTCAGCATGTTGTTGGACTGTGTGGGAGGAAGCTGGAGAACCCGGAGAGAACCCACGCTGCACGTGGAGAACATGCAAACTCCACACAGAAAGATCCCGGTGTAGTAATGCGAACCGGTGACCTTCTTGCTGCGAGGCAACGATGCTACCCACCAAGCCACCTTGCAGCCCCTGGGTTTAATTTGACCCCAGCAATTTAAACCTTCAGAAAATACCATAAATAAAATTGTTAACCAAGGTTACGTGTAAATAGCCCTTTAAAGAAAACTGAAAAAAATGACGTCAATGACTTATTTAGAGATGTTAAACATTGAATGGAGTCAAACTGACCTCAAAGACAATAGGAGGGTTAATGACAGTCTAATGTTTGTGTCAGTACAGATCTGGACTAAAGTTATCTTAACTTAGCATAAAGACTAGAAGCTGGAGAAACCCTGGTGCCCCCACCAGGACACGAACCGGTGACATTCTTGCTGTGAGGCAACAGTGCTATCCACCGAGTCACCTTGCAGCCCCGTTGTAATAGTTTTTGATTTTCACTGGCACAGTCTCTGAACTCTTGACCCCAGGGCTTTGTGCCAGGTGGACCTCTACAGGGAGGTGCTCAAGGGGTGTCTTTATAACTGCCTCCTCTCAATGTGGAGAAGCAGTGGATGTGCTCTGAGCTCCTCAGAGATTTCTAAACTTCTCATCCAATCTCACAGAATATGCCAAGCCACCCCATAGAGAAAAAATATTCAAGCTGCTTGTATTTGTCATCTTTATCTTCTAGTCATTTCCCCAAAATTCACAACCATATAGGGACGTAGAGCGAATTGTGAGCTTTGCCTTAGAGTTCATCTCCCTATTCACCAGTAGGGTTGGGTATAACCACTACATCACTGCATAAGCTCCACCAAACCTATGGTTGATCTTATATTCCCTTTTCCCATCACTCAAACAAGACCAAAAGACACAAGATAAACTTCTTCACGTGATAGGCTCTGCCCCTTCACCTGAGGGAATTCTACCACCCTCTTCTGAGAGAGTACTATGGTCTCTGATTTGGATGTGTTGATCCACATCCCAGCTGCATCATGCTCAGCCACAGAGAGATAATCAATTAATTTTCACATTCCATTATTGTGGATAATTCCATATTTCCATTATTTCATTACTAGCTGGTTGGAGAACACTGAAAAGCTGTGAATGTAAATGCAGAGGTCCCCTACTGCCACGTTTCATTAGAGGAAACTGGATTGAACTGGAAGTGCAGATAGCAAATGACCAGTAGGTAAAAACTGTAACAACTTAAGGCGCACACACATGTTCACATGCATACACACACACAGAGAAGAGAAAGGGAGGCTGATAAAGGTGTGGGAGAGGAATACAGATGGAATGAGAGGGAAAAAATTAGGGGAAAAAATGAACCAAAAATTATGGGTCATTGTGCCAGCACAGTGCACACAATTAAGCATCGTCCAGGTGCTGAGAGCCTCAGCAATTACAGCCCAATTAATGCCAGAGGTATGATTATGGTTACAGCTCAGGATAACTACGCTAGGCCCAGTTCAGAAAGAAGAAAAAAAAAAAAAAAAGGAAGAAGAGCTGGTAATTGAATTCCTGCTGCATCTGAGAGAAGAACATGAGTGAGAGCGGAAGACTCTAGGAAAGTATGAAAGAGACTGAATCTGAGCTGAGATTTGCTAATTGGCCATCTCAATCAGTCCTCTTTATCTATTTATGATATCTCTGACTGACCTCAATTTAGCTCCTGAAAGCAGTCGGGCTGAAAGAATTCACTCCTCTTTGCTCAGATGCTGTTAAACTTCACAGTTTTTAACCCTTTTTTTTGTAACTTCTTCTCTCATTGAGCAGCTATTATTATTCACTCGCTATTGTAGAAATACCCCAGACTACTGCCATCCTATCTTTTTAGAATTGCAAGAGAACACACATGATGTGGCCGTGTGAGTTGTTGCTGTGTGAATATATGCGTTAGAAGCTAAATGTAAATATGTTATAAGGGACTGTAGGCATGCCCACTGTAATCTGTATGCAAAACATGAAGCGCAGAGCACAATCAGGTAAAGTGATTGTTAATTAGTGGTTTATAAAGTATGTCAGCGAGACTGGCTTTCTGTATTGCTTTTTTTTTTTTTTGCGATAAACACAGGCCAACAAAGTAAAATGTGTTTTCAGTGTCTTACAGAACTATCTGAGGAACACTCAAGCTTAAATGCTGATCCTGACTCATAATGTCATTTACATGTGAAATTCAGATTTTTACTGTTTATTTACACAGAACAGCCAAAACATTCTCCCCTCTCACAGAAGAAGCAAATAACACTGATTATCTGGAAGGTCTAGGAGGTAGAAAACTGGTTCATTAGCACTCCAATCAACCCCAACTGGAATAACCCAGGGCTAAGAAACATGGTATTGGATGTTAACTGAATAGCCACTTCTTTTAGTCAACTTTACTCAAATTTTCAAATTTCTAGAAGAACTTGCGCTGACAGATTCTGTTGTTGGAAGTCCAAATTAGCCTACATCGATCTGACAGTAGAACATTTGCATGTATAAAGCCAGGTGAAGAATTCCCACAACATTGCATTGAGGAGGTAAAGCACAAGGAGCACCAATGTACTGAGGAAGTATGGATGCAGACTGAAAAAGAAAAAAAAAAAAAGCCAAAAAAATAAAAATCATTCACACAACAGAAGTTCATTTCTCTGTATAAAATGATCTTATGCATAGCAGCCATCTGCTGAAAAACATTTTGCCCAAGACAAAATCAAAGCATTAGAATGGACCTCCCAGAGCCCTGACCTAAATCCCATAGAGCATCCATGGTGAAAAACATTTCAGCTCGTCTATGCTGTGGTGTAGATTAGCTGAAAGCTTTGCTGGCCGTAACATGGACAGAACTTTGACCACAGCTGTTATAGAAACTGCTTGATTCTATGGCCAGATGTTGTCCAGCTGCTCTAAAAGCTAAAGGATGGCCAACTAAAGACTAAAACCTAACTGCATAACTGTGACTTTAGTGAGGCCCCTGTGGGGATTTCAAGTACGTTTTTGCCTTCACTCTGTACTGCATATCTGTAGTTTTAGCCCTGTGATAGATGGTGGACCTGTCCAGGCTGTACTGTACCGCTGGTCCAGTGTCAGCTGGGATTGGCTTTAGCCCCCGTGACACTCTTTGGGATAAAGTGGTATAGCTAATGAATGGATAGATCAAAATCCATAGTTCTATCATATAAAATCTGTCTTCTTTTTTTGCTTAACTAGTGTACTTGTGGGCTGCAAGGTGGAGCGGTGGTTAGCACCATTGCCTCGCAGCAAGAAGGTTGCCGGTTCACATCCCGGTGAGGACACCCAGGATCTTTTTGCATTGGGTTTGCATGTTCTCCCCATGTAGCGTGGGTTCTCTCTGGGTTCTAAGTCAGCTGGGATAGGCTCCAGCTCCCCCGTGACCCTCGCGAGGATTAAGCGGTGTGTAGATAATGGATGGATGGATGGATGGATGGATGGATGGATGGATGGATAGATAATGGATGGATGGATGGATGGATGGATGGATGGACGGATAGTGTGTAGATAATGCTATGAAATCTATAGCTATTTAAGTGTGGCTTAACTGTCAAAATACATTTAACAACCTTTGCATATTCTCCTGGACAATATAGCCATGTTTTTAATTCAGGAAATGTACACATAGTAGGCTGTCTGCATCAAGAACAAGCACAACCAACACACTATGATGTGTATTCAACAGGAGCTTTGGTGTCCACTGTTCACCCAGCCAGTCACACACACCTCTCACATTTTTATTCACCCTAAAACTTCCTTCATCTCACAATACATGCACTTTTTAGTTGTTAAAAAACACTTTATAGCTGCTTGCAAGCGCAAAAGACACGGGGACACACACACACACACACACAATGAGGTTTATTTCGCTTCCCATTCTAGTTCCACACAAATGCACAGAGTGGCACGTCTTGGCCCTGCAACAGAGCAGGCAATAATTACTCATTCAAATGAACATGTCAGGACTGCCGACAGACAGGCCCTTCCCCCTGCCACACACACACACACACACACACACACACACACACACACGCGCATGCACACACATCCTTCACACACAAGACAAAAAACACACTTGGCGCAGATGCAGGCACGTACACACATGTACATATACACACACGCACACTTCATGTTGCAGTGTGGGAGAGATCCATCAACGGCCCAGCAGGCAGACAGGCTCCATACGGTAGCGCTGTTCTAAGCTGGTCCTCACTGTACGCCTGCCATGTATCAGCTCGGCAACACACACACACACACGCAAACACACACACTAGCATTTCTCTCCTCAAATTCTCTTTCTCACCATTCTCTCTGATTTTTGCCTACATCGTCGCTCAACACACACACACGTATGTGCGACATATGCATTCCACAGCTCTTTACACTCCAAACAAATCCTCACTCCCATGGTCCAAAATTCAAATGGGTCTTTACAAAGGTAGACATTAGCAACACACTAGGGAAGACCAGTTCAGTGTAATGCTCAGATATAGAGCAGTAGACAATATGACTGTAACTGTAAAAAAAACGAAGACATCCGACATCCATGTGTGTGTGTGAGACTGAGTAAGTGACACTCAGACTCAGAGGCAGTGACAGAGATGAAAAGCAGCGCTGGAGTTAAAGAACCAAAACAACAATAACGAGTAGGCAAAGAGACGTAAAGAGCCCACAGCTGGTTTTACATCAAAGCACTTTTTATGCCAATTATAGTGGAGTAAAATTTAAAGGGGCTGAAGGAAAACGTCTTAATAGAGCAGGTGGAGATGTATTTTGTCAAATTATGCAATAGGTAGCAAAGGATGAGTCAAGTGTATGTATTTAGACCTTAATCAGAGTTTGAATCTCAAAGGGCTTAAAAAAAAACATCAAATTACAAAACTCTGAGGGTTAACAGTAAAGAATTTTAAAGGTATCAAATACATTTGACTCATAAATAAGGTTATGCACTTCACGCAATCGGCTGTTTCTCATAACGTAATTTGTTATGGCCTTTAAAATGATTAGGTTCCTGGTTGTAGTACTACTTCTACAAGCTTCGCCCACTGTCACTCACAGAAGGGGACAAAAGAATGTAAAAAACATCCATCCATCCATCCATTATCTATACACCGCTTAATCCTCACGAAGGTCGCGGGGGGCTGGAGCCTATCCCAGCTGACTTAGGACGAAGGCAGGGGACACCCTGGACAGGTCACCAGTCTATCACAGGGCTACATGTAAAAAACAGTTATTGTGAAATCTGAATGATTAAATGCAGGTGATATCTATAGCAGGACTGTTGTTAACCCTTTGCTCCAAGCATGAACTGAATACAGCCTGAATGGGAGAGCTGCAGATGCTATTTAAGGCTGAAACAAGCACTACTGTCTGCCACCATGAAACTAAATAGGACTCTAAGTGGGGGTGAGTCAATAATCCAGCAATTTAGTTATGGAAAGCATGATGATAAGCAAAATCTGCATGATGGTTTCTATGCCAGATTGCTATAAAAATAAAAGGGCAGGAAGTAGAACTCACATGTAGTCCTGTTTTAAAGGTCTACAACCAACCTGAATTTTGTTTTTTCAAGACAAGTCCTGAATGCGCTCCAAAAAAAAAAAAAAAAGAAGAAGAAGCTACAATTCATTAAAACAATTTGATGACTTTATTTAATCTGTTGATGAAGACCATGTGAGATTTTTGGATCTCCTGGACAGAGATTTTCTCAGCACGATACACACAGCTCCTGTCAGAAAGACTTTCATTTGGAAAGTGTTTAAGAACTTTGCAGGAATAAGTGCAGAATTGTAGTGTACTTGAAATATCAATTAGTGTTTTTTCACTACTATTCTGCAAAAAAGGGACCTTTAAATGCAAAATCTGTAAATGTTAAAAACATATTTGGTGTTATGTTGATGCTCAGTTTGTAACAGTCGGTAACACTTTGCTTTAGTCAAGTGAAATGTAGCAGCATGTTGTCAGTGCGAGCAAACTTCTCCATTTACTTAGTGTTAATAATAATGGAGTGTATGTATTCTATGCTGTTCTGATCAACACAACACTATTGTGATTCATCATCTGTACAGTGGAACCGGAGTCATGTGAGAAACGTGAAGCTAAAGGTGAGTACGTCAGGAGTATTTCTTGTGCGTCCCTGCTCTTGTCTCACAATTTCATTCCTTCCATAATACTTAAGGCAGCATTTCAAATGTCTAAATAAAACAGTAGACAGATGTACATACCTGAGCAGTCCATGTTAAAGCCAAAGGGAGTGGCAGGTCAGCTGAGCATTCAGGAGCCTCCACAGGGTGCTGTGGGTGTAGAAGACGGGTTAATTGTGTAGCATACATTAAAGCTTTATTGAAACATAAAAGCTACCTGATCCTCAGAATCCCTGGGTGGAAAAAAAAAATCTGGAAGAGGAGGCCACGGACTGTAATTTTGAACTGTCTTGATAATGTATTAAAATACATTTGCCATTTATGTTGTTCTTTCCTTTTAGCAGTTCCTTTTCACATGATCATTCTATGTTGGCAAGATTACTAAAATCAGCTTAAAAACTGTGCTAAAGGTGTTATGCGGCATTGGTTGGTAAGCGATATACCCTATTCAGATAAATACTATAAAGAAATGTTTGACTGTTAAGGCCAACAAACCTCATGCTTTGTCATGTCTTTGTCATGCTATTTTATTCTATGAAGTGTTTTAGTCATGTCATACTTTTGTCATCTCATCTTTGTATGTCAAAGTTACAAATTTAGAAGTTTAGTTTTTCCATGAGAATAATCATTTCCAGCCTTAAAATGTCTTAGATGTAACTCTACACCTTTTCTGTCTTTACAATCTGTGACTCTGAATTCCCTGCCAACCTCCACTTCATCCACCCCTCCCCGCTCACTGCAGTTCAAGCACACCAGCTCACTTACAACTATGCTCAGGTATTGTAAAACTCGTCTATGCTACACAATGGCAAGTTGTTGTATTGGCGTTATTCAGCCTTACATGATAGAACCAGGGTTCTGAAGAAGAAGAATGGCACCGAAATCCTAATCTGCAGTTTGGCAGGATTGGTTCTTGTTACGTATAAAACCTCTGCATTCTGAATCTATGGTTTAGAGACTGTCATCAGCTCACTGCAGCTACAAGCTGGAAATGTTCAGCTCTTCCAGCATAGACAACACCATATGAACATGCTAACAAGGTTTAAAAAAAAGAAGAAATGAACCATTCACTAAACCTCTTGTTCTGTCAACAACTGGCCAATCATAGTTTAGTAACAGTAACAAGATGCAGCTTTTGGTTTCTCCACATGCCACAGCAGTCTGCATGTGCTGTAGGAGGTCAATCTTCCACAATTGAAGAGTTTGAAAGATTATATCCTGTTTAAATCCAAAATCTAAATCAAAGAGCAACCTGTAGGAAAATACCTTTATGTTGGATCTATAAATTTAAGTGAGCCCTTCCAATAAAGGCAATCCCACTCGTCCCAAATGTTTTTGCCGTGTTATCAACAATCAATGCCTATTTATTTTAAACCATCTTTTCTTTAAAACACTACAGAAGACTCTGGCATTACTGCCCGCTGGCTTCGTGTGTTGCTCAAGTCTTACTAAGTCTTCAATAAGAAGCTTTGGTCAGTACGTGAGCCAGACTTCCTCTCGCTGTTCACCTTCACCATCCCACTACTCTCCGTCCTTCCCTTGTTCTCGTCCTCTCTCACTCCCCTGCCTTCCAAACCTCCATGAGTCCGTGCCAGTGCTGCCTCCTCCCTAGCTGTGCATGGTGAGGGATGACCTGGCGCTGGTTCTGGTGGAAGCAGCTGGAGCACAGGGAGGGCTCTGAGCTATTTTTACATGGTGCCAGAGGGGTGAGAGAGGGGGGCCAGGTGGGCAGGTGGGCACAGAGTGGGGTCCCACCACCCTCCCTTTTCCCCAGTGGATGTCATCTGGGCTTAGGTAAGCACCACCTCACTACACCACCCACTATGCCCAGAATATGCAACCCCACTCTGAGCAACTTCCACTTCTGCCAGCGACTAGATGCTTCATGTTGACATAGATTTTGAAGTCAAAGGCAGGGCTGAGACACATGAAAATATAACCTTTACATATTAGCCGTTTCAGAGTATTTTTGAGTTGATACTTTAACCTCAACAGTTTTTTTTCCTTTTGTTTTGTACATTTTCAAGTCCTAATAACTCCAGCTGCCAGTGACATTAGAAGGCATGACCACTTAATATGCGAGGACCCTAAAATTTTAGCAGGACAACTTTGGTCATATTTTCAGTTTAACACTGTTGTCACAAAGTTAATTACTGAGATCTAAAACACTAAAGAGAAGCCAGATGGGGAAAGAATTATTCTTTAAATGTCCTCTCCAGTCCTGCATTAAGACAGTAAAAATGACTCTGCTTAAAAAAAAATGTGTCTAATCTATTATTTCCACAAAAAAATGACATTTATGACATGTACTGCACATTTTTTTTAGGTTTAACTGCTCAAAATAAGACTTCTCCATCACTACAAAGTCCATTCCTATTCTGTGTGTGACAAGCTATAAGCTGCATTTATCGCTTCCTTAAGTAGCTCGCTGCAATTTGATTGACATTCAAAATATTTTTAATGTAAGGTGTCTTAAAATGAGTCTTAAGCTCAGAGAAACTTTCCTCCTTCAGACAATAAAATGTAAAAACAGCAAGACATATTGAGCCTAAAGTTAGAGTTATCAGTTTCACAATCTGCATATGTTGCGTTGCCATGGGAACCTACATGCGTTCAGTTAGCGATGTGGAAAATGCAAACAACACAGATTAGAAAGTCACTGAGACGACTGTTTTCTATTAAAGAGAATAGTCCCCCACTAACAATAACTCCACTTTGATTTGATATTTGTGTGATATTTTGATATTTAACATCACACCTAAATACACTTGTTGAGTATCATGTTCAAATATATGTTTCAGAGCTTAAGGTGCAGCTGTCATGTTGGAAACTGCATTAAGAGTGCACTGAGTGGGAAAACAAATGTGGTAACTTGCATGATTAACACTTTTCTACAAGCGTTTCTCTCGTGCATTGTTTGCAGCAGCAGTTTTAGAAATTTGTATATTCTTCACAGCTCTCCATTATCACAACCTGTTCCTTTTAACTTAAGCAGGTGGCACATGAATGAACCATTTTGTGCGAGAGTTGAGACTCCCCCCTTCTACGGGAGCACCCACAGAGCCCAGTGAAGACAACCTGGTTAACAAGGAATGCTGCTAGCCTGATAGATTATCTGTGACTAGGGTTTGAGATGACAAGAAGAAAGCCTGGCTATGTCAAATTTGCTTCTTAGTACACACTTCTGGAAAAAAAGAACAACAAAATGAAGTAAAATAGAAGCAAAACTTATTTTTGAGAAGAGGACACTCTAAGGCAGGGGTGTCCAATCCTGGTCCTCGAGGGCCACGGTCCTGCATGTTTTAGATGTGTCCCTCTTACAACACACCTGATTCAAATGATCAGGATCGTTATCAGGCTTCTGCAGAGCTTGATGATGAGCTGATCATTTGAATCAGGTGTGTTGGAAGAAGGAAACATCTAAAACTGTGGCAGGACTGTGGCCCTCGAGGACCAGGATTTGACACCCCTGCTCTAAGGTGAACACAGGTAGCACTACACCACAAGTTCTATTAAAATTATTTTTGCTGAAGCAGTCAGGCTGATCTCGAGTTTACTAAAGGAAGTTACAAGTAACGAGAAATACTTTAAAATTATAATAGTTTGATAATGTTAAAGTCTGTGGACCCTTCCCACTATAGATGCCTCTTGCAATTCAATATTAAAATCGACCAAAATGACTGTGTTCCAGTGACAAAATGTCATTAAACACAATCTGGAGATCTCTGACATGCAAACATTTCTAACGCCCTGTAATACGCTACCATTCCACCAACACGACCATCCCATTTACCTTTACCTACACTGGGTAAAGGGTTTCTCTCGACCGTGGTGAGCAGAGACAGCAGCTATGCAGATGAGTGTGGGTGTATTGGTTTTCTCTATGCATAGAGGAAGGTTTTCCATCATGCTGAGGTCTATGTGGAGATGTTTTATCTGTGCTACATCTCAGTCACAGCGGGTTATCATGTCTCTCCACACCCTCTTCAGTTTGACCTAGATTTAGGGGCACAGATGTAAATCGCTGATTTTCTATCAGCAAATTGAACATCCCCATATGCGTTTGGTGAAGTCGGCCTGTTTGGATTTGGATTGGCTGTAGGTCAACATCACGCTGTAGAGTATTCCATTTGATGATGAATAATTTTCAGTGTGAAATTTATCCAGTCCTTACAGTAAACTGTGTGTGTTGCCGTGTGTGCAGGACAGAGTGTGTCTTACCTTAGACTTGAGTTTAATAGTTAGAATGTGCTGCCTTGCAGAGGAGTCCTCAGTTTTCAGCCTCAACGTTCGGAACTCTGTGTCTATGAAAAGTAGCCTGAAAACGGACACACACACACACACACACACAATGCATCAACAATAAATCAACGTCCATTCATAGAGAAGAGTATACACAACACTGTAAACTGACAGCAGCCATCATCCGTCATTAATCATGGCTGCAGAGAGCAATATTGAGACATCAGCTCTACCTTGACATTTATCACTCCGGGTACCAATATAGTGACATTACATCAGCCCACAACCTCACTTTCACGCCCAAATCCAGCAGGATCCACAGGCTGCTCTCCTCTGATTCCTTATCTGCATTCTTCTTCATCAAGTGCCTTTTTAAAAGATTTTTTTATTATTTTTTTTTTTCCATTTTTGCCCTTATTAGACAGTTTGAGCAGAAAAAGACACAGGGACACAGGGTCAAACCAGGGATTCAACTGCTGAGGGAATTTTTCTTCCATTCAGTAGACACAAGTCACCATCAGGCTGCCCCAGAAAGCACTTTACTAGAGAAATAAAACACTTTCAATCAAGTTGAGCTGAGAGTATTAGATTTATGAGCCACCACGAAAACACCTTGAATCTTGTGCTTATACTTACATAATAAACATTTAAGCAAACACTCTGACTGTATGTACACTCTGTTAGTAACACAACAGTAACTAATCTAGAGGAGTAAACTTCTAATGGTGGGATTTGTGGTCACAAGTCACAAAATACTAGCTTTCAGGAGCAACAACAAACTGACTGCTTGATCAGCTTGTGCCAGCTAAACAACCAGAGACAAAAACCGAGCTACGAAAATTGGAAATACATTCATCAGCTCACTAAAAACACAACATTTTATGATTCTGATGTTGCACTGTGTCTTCTGGATGTGTAGATTGGCCAGTTTTTGCTTGTTAGCCATAACAACTTTACAACACCAGGATGTATCAAATGTACATTGTCATATTTAGCTTGTTGTGGAGTTTCCAAAACCAAGAGGCCACAATAAACTGATATGTTCAAAGGTCAACTAATTCAGTCACCTCATGTTATTTCAAGTCACATGACTGTGAATCTCACACATGTCCTCACTGAACAAGTTAGTGATTCATCCATCCATCAGCTATACACCGCTTAATTCTTTTTAGCTGGAGTCTATCCCAGCTGACTCAGGGTGAAGGCAGGGGACACCTGGACAGGTCACCAGTCAAGCACAATCACATTCACACCTACGGACAATTTAGAATCACCAATTAACCTCAGCATGTTTTTGGACTGTGTGGGAGGAAGCCGGAGAACCTGGAGAGAACCCACGCTGCACGGGGAGAACATGCAAACTCCACGCAGAAAGATCCCAGGTGTCACCACCGGGACGCACACTGGCGACCTTCTTGCTGCGAGGCAACAGTGCTAACCACTTCTCCACCTTGCAAATACACATGCAAATTTTATTTTATTTTTTTCCCGCAGATTTTCCTAATAAATAATTAACTCTTGTTCAATTATTTAAGAACAACAAAATACATTTTGTTGGAGTCCTCCTGGCTGTAAACTTTAGAAGCATTAGCAGCTATATTCTGCTATCTGACACTAAGATCCTACTTTAGCATGAGCCTGAGCCTTAGGGTAGCGGACCCAGACACCTTGCCAGACATCAACTTAAGAGGAAATTTTACACCTGTGTGCTGCTGTGTTCATGAGCATGACTAAGTATCTTAGTATTTAGTTAACGAGGCTGCAGAAAAGTGGTCTACAGGTGGTCTTATGGCCCTAACATTGCACACCATACTGGTCCCCTGAGACTGGCAACATACTACAATCACAATACAGGCAGAAGTAAGGCCGGGAGAACATTTGTGAATACTAGAGTAAAATGTGGCATCAATTAGTTATTTGTCAAGACTGCTGTTGACAATGTCTGGAGTTCAATTAAAAACACTTAGACAGGACACGACTGAATGAGTGACCACTGACAGGAACAGACTTCGGTCAACACTACTCTGCTGTTATGTACATAGAAATAATGTAACACTGGAGTGGCTTTGGCAGTTACAACAGTGGGATTCAACCTCTCTGAAAATAACGTGTTTCTGAATGACCTTAGGCTGAGTTCACTTTTTCAAGCTTGAGTCAACTTGTAAATCAGACCCTCTCCTTTCAGAGCTAATTATAACCTATTGAGGCTAAGGACACAACAGTGATGTGGCTGGAGCATTCACCAACACTGCTGTCAGATTTACTGCTCCTTCTACTGCTCCAGCACACTGTGAAGGAGTCACTTCCTCCCCCTCACCAGTCCATCTCCGGTCTACTGAGACCCGAAGACAAAAGACTGATCTGAGACAAAGGATTTCAACAGTCCTCCTCCAGATTTACAGTACATTACGATGGACCGCTCTGTGGCGAGGCTGACATGGCTGTATATCTGCTGAAGAGTTATGGAGTGTGTTAGAGAGGAGTGATGTGAGCAGGGAATGACACACACACTTAGGGAAGTGATGGAATGATGGGAGACGGTGTCCGATGGGCCCGACTCATAAAAGTGTCTGTTCGCTCGCACACTCGCAATCAAACGCCGGGGAAGGGCAACAGTGCTTTAATGCCTTATGCATACTAACATCTGCACCTTCAAGCAGGCGATGTCATGATCGTGCCAATTCAACACGCCCTTTCTTGTAAGCACCAATATCAGCACTACCTGTGGACAGCAGGCTATAATAATCTAGCAGCAGGGTAGAACTTCTTTAACAGACTACGCTCAGGGTACTTTAAAACCTCAGGTGCACATTCACAAAGAGCACAGACTCACGAAATACCCGTTGCTGCTAACAGCAATAAATACACAAATCTCTCAAGCAAGACCAGTTAATAGACCTATGCAAGTGAAGAAAGTGACAAGCATCCAAATGAACAAATCAATGAGTAAGAAGTGGAATCGTTGAACTAAAATGCCCGTGATTTGCAGAAGGCATGAATAAAAGAATGCTGGTTCACTCAAAAGGAAAATATGCTTCTCTTTAATCCCATTTCAGTCATGACACCTGAGTAAATCACTGAATACGCCTTTGTACTGAATTTCTGCAGTTACTGGTCTGTTAGGTCTAATGTGCAAACTCATAGTACAGCATTTGCAGGTTTCACCAAGCAAAGTGTTAGCCATTAGAACATATTTTTTAAAGCTGTCAGGGATTAAATGAATCTTGTACCTCCCACTGTTCTACATGTAGGACGATGCACCAGGTAGTGGTTGCATTACTGTGAAAAGCGATGTGAACACGACCATGTGTCTGCATATGCTGGAATGTTGATAGTGTTGGGTTCACTGGCACTTTATCCAGTCCAAATCAAGCATGAATTGGTTTTTTGAATCCAAATCCTCCTGTATACCTCGGTGAATCCAATGCCTTTTTTCTGGCTGAGCACACAGAAACACTAGTTGTGCATGAAAGGTTAACTAGGGCATTAACCTGAAACTGCACAATAAGTTAGGTAATTTTGCTAATAAGTGTTGAAACATTATTGGTCTTGTAGAGCTATGAAAACACTCACCGACATAAAACTTTCTCCTACAGGTTTTCAAATCAAAAGATGCATTTTTGTCCATAAATGGCTCAGAGAAGCATTCCCCTTTTGGTGTCGACCTCTGCCGACAAGCGGGCTACCAAAAATGTATTACACATCCAAAACGTATAACGCATGACAGAGTACACAAGGAAACCCTTTAAAGGAAGCATCAACTGATTATCTTGCTAGCCTAGCTGATTATCGGATCCAATATTCAGCATTACCGGTATATATATTAATATTGTTTAACAATTTCTGGTCAAAAACAATCATTTCAAATTGACGTACCCTGGCTCTGATGCAGCCACCTCTATTTGTAGTCATCACTCAGTTGTCCTGAGCAGTGTCCCACCTACAGCACTATGTGATTGGTTACACGCCATTAGTAACACCCTATCAACACTGAGAGTTGAAAAGTTCATTTTTAATTAAACGTAAATAAACAAAGGCCTTGCAATTAAATTTTGCGTTTGCGTTTGTGAGGTTTACAGTTTTTTTTTTAATGTGTGCATCAGATCCAAAAGTCATCAGTATCTACCTTGCATCTCGGATGTTGACCTTGCAGGGAGGAACTTTTGTCTCTTGCTTCTGGCAGTGAGAGTAATCCCACAAACACTGTTAATGTGTGCTTGTGACATACGCCTAGTCGTTGACCACTTTCTTTTTTACACTATAATCCTTTCTCTTAATGACAAGTTTCTTTTTGATGATGAAACTTTTGTTGGATAGTTCAGAGGCCCTTATGCCATAAACTCCACTATGATCTGTAACGTACTCTGCCTCGGTAACCACAGTTGCTCCCCTCCTTAGCTCTTGTAAACAAATCATTGCCGTTTAACGCAAAAATACATTATATCACCACAAACCTTTGACTTAATACTCCTTTCCACTGCAAAATAGAGACATTGACCTGCCACTGATAAGTTTAATCAGCATTGTGTGAAATTGTTTGACAAGCCCTTGAACATAACACACATTTGTGTACATGATAAAGTTCTGCACTCTAGCTGAAAGTTAAGGAAAGGGACGTAAGGCTGGCAGGGTCGTCAATTTCCTAGAGGAAATTAAAGCTGTAAAACAATACATGGGCAAAATGGAAAGAAGAGTGATCGGAGACTAAATATCCACTCATTAAGCAGATACATTATAGTTTAAACCACTCATTTAATTCTGTAGCTCAAGAGGATAAATCAAACGAGTACTCAGTATCAACCAACTTATAAGGTTTGGTTCTTGACAAAGAGTATCGGTAGTGAAAAAGTCACTGGTGCATGCTAACACACACATTTCCATCTCCTCTCCTCTGGGGTCTCACGCCCAGGATAGCACGGACTAGATGCCGCCAATACTTGGCCATGATGGAAACAGCGTGACAGTCAGACATCCTGCTGGGAAGACTGATGAGAGCATCCCATTTGCAACTCCACAGCCAAGTGAGCCGCTTCCAGACAGCGCAAGCCACGCACATTTGAGTGTGCACATGTCTCTGGATTTTTGTGTGTGTGTGTGTCTGTTGACAAAGTGATTCATGAATGGTGAGATCAACGCATATGTGGTGCTGCATAAAAATACACGCGCAAAATGATGGCATGCACAGTATACCGTACAGAAACTAAATAATGTATGTGCAAATCAAGAGCACAAAAAAAAAAACATGCTCATTTTATAAAGCATAGAGACCTATATAACCATTAGCCTGGTTTACAGTTTAACTGTGCTAACCAGGACATTCTCATTACTTACTGGATGTAACTGCAGAACTCCCAATACCATTTGTGATTGCATTTATATCCGAGGATTAGGGGAGTAATTTATTAGCTGGCCTAATAATGTAACAAAAACAAAGATGAAAAAAAAAAAAAAATCCATGCTGGAAATTCAGCACTCCCTCAGCTCTGGGCCTGGCTGGCCCACGAGAGCCCTGCTGTCTGAGAGCTGTTATAACTGGCCTCAGAAGTGCACCAACCCAGTGTGATGGAGTGATAACACTGGGATAAGAAGAGACGACGCTCCGCACGTTCACCGAGAGCCTGTGAACATGGAGTGCCAGCTGTGCCCATAATGAGCCCCGGAGCTTACAGGGCCACGTTTTGGGGCCACCTAGTGATGGCAGCTGACCTCCTTGACCTCATTTTCCATTAATTAACACATGGTTTGCCATCTCTAGCCAATTAAGATGACCACACTCTCAAATGCAGAATATGAAGACACGCGGCGAGCGAGAAGAGAGAAAGACTCACTTACCTGGCCCAATCAGCAGACAGAATTACAGCTGAAAACCCCTGGTGGCTATTAGCACGGCCCATACCAATTAAGACGCTAAGCGAATCTCGAGTGCTTTGGAGATTGAGGCCCACTGTGTATAATGCCTCCTAACCGTAACACGACACTGAAAATGATGTTGGTCCCATTTCCAGCATAAAGCATACCTTCACCCCCTCCTTCTCCTATTAAAACCTGAGAGTCTTCAATTAGAGCCATTTGCATTTTGCTAATATCATAATTGTAGCCGTGGTCATTAATAGGAAAGTGGAAAATGAGTGTAGTAGTCAAGGCTTAATCCGAGCTGGGGGAGAATAGATATCTTCCTACTAACCACCACCACCACCCCCCTCCTCGCGCTCTCTCCTGACGAGTGGAGACAACGGTATTAGCTGGGCCTGTCACCACACGTGGGCTGAGCGTTATTAAATGTGACCTGGATTTAACTATAACTCAATAACTAAAAATAAGGAAGTCATTAAGAGCCATTTGTTAATGTGAGCTGTGTTGTTGCCGGCTCTCCAATCAGCGTAGACAAAAGGAAAAAAAGAAAAACAACAGAGACTGCTCCATATAAAGCTGCGGAGGTTTCTATCCATATATACACCTCAGTAAGTCAATCTTATCTCTGGGGAAAATGCGTATACCTTAAGTTTTTATATCGTCTACGTTGTGCCATTAAACGTACGGTAACAGGAGAAGCTACAAAGCTTCCACGGAGAAAAGGGAAACCAGAGTTAATATTTGGATCACTGTGAGAGAAGCTCCATCAGCAAGCAATTCCACAGGCAAATTACTTCCACATTATCCTGGGACCATGTAAGTGGGGAACGGAACCATGTTACCATGTTGTTCATTAAGAAAAAATAATTGTTTGATTATCACTTGATTTTCTCTGTAAGCCAATTTAAACAACTATTTACACTGAGTGGGGATTGATTCTGCAGTATTCCAGCTTATTGCTCCAACACTGATCATAGCTACAGCTCATCTTTAAGGCCCCTTGAAAAGCAGATGATTAATCTCACGGACTTTACTCTGACGCGAAATTTTGTGGAATTTATCAAGTGAGAATAAAAGCCTGCTTTGTGTTTTAACAGCAACTGCCTGACTCCTGCTAAGTGCTTTAGGAGTCACAATAAAACAAGCAAGCAGATAACATTAAGTCAGTTTACACTTTTTCATTCAACAACTCTGTCATGTGCTCTTTCTCTCTCTCTCTTTCATCCCTTGTTTCAGCTGTGAAGTGAGGAGAGAAGTAGATCATGTCTGAACCAAAGTATATATGATAACTGAACATGCACTGCTGACACTTAGGGTTGCAGTTAAAATCAATTACTAAAAATTACTATTTTAAAGGTACACAGAGTCCAGAACAGAGTTGGACAATCATCTATATGAAGAATGATCAAAAAGTTCAGATATTGTCAGTGGTTCGATACGCATCATGGTCAGGCACGTGTAACATGTACGAGCACTAACCGTCACGTGTCAGGCGATCTTGAGGCATTGCACTATCAACATCGGGCCTGAGTTACACACTTAGTGTTTGAGATCACATTCTGTGTCAGTCAGGATGGTCTCACCTTCATGTTGAGGATCATCACAGGTGAGGAGAGGTGGGTCTGCCGCTACCAACCAACAGGCCAAACAGTAGTTTTCACAGTGGAAGAGGTGCAGCTTACAACAACCATCTGGCACCAGGAATATTTCTCATTGTTTTCTTCAGCATTAACATTTAGAACAAATCATCTGAACTGATGGCATGTAGTTGTTCCAAAGTGCTGCACACCTCATCACAGCATGGTGACCATGCACATCTTTGCTTTGCCAAAAAAACGGATATTTGTTGCTCTACACCAGACCTGTTCACTAGATTTGTCTCTCTGTGACTTCATTCTCTTCCTCAAGATGACATTCAAGTTGAAGGGTCACCAATTTGACATAGCTTAGGAGATTCAGCCCTCCATTGCAGATGGTCCTTGACAGGTTTACATCATGGGATTTTCAGGGAACATTACAAGCGTTGCAGAAATGCTGTGTCGCTGCGCCAGGAGACTTCTGTGACGGGGATGGTGACCAAATTTAAATCAGGTAGTTTTGATTTGTATAGGCCCAGTCTGGACTTTTTGATCTCCTCTCCTATTTTCAAATCATCACAGTCAGCCATTTAATTGGTTAGTGACTTAGCTCATTCTGCATTGGAGGGCTCATGTATGCTTCACTGCCACAGAGGAACCTTTCTGACCAATAAGGCTCTCAGAAACAGACAAGTGTCTTTAGGATCTGCTGTCACAGATAATGATGGGCTCAAAAAAGTGTGAATATAACAGTGAGGGTTGTCAAAGTATTTCCACCAATACGGTATATTTCTTCTCTATTTGATTAGTCAGTTAGAAGCAAATTAAATGACCTCTCAATCTGTGGGAAACGTCACAATCCCGGGTTCCTCGTTACATTTATGGAATGTAAATAAAGGTGAATAAACCCCCCATAACATCACCCATGGCTTTTGTGAAATTCTTCATGATATTGCCTCATGTGGAAGTATGCTGCATGGTGATATAGCAAACTGATGTGTACATTATAGGTACACCACCTGTCAAAGTGTTAATGTAATACATGTCATACTAGCAAACGTGGTGGTCACAGCCAACTTTCCCACATTTTACAGCTTAGCGGTTAATGCTCCATTAAAACCTGGTTCCAGAGCATGTGTTAGTGCTCCTAGTGGCCCACTTACTTGTCCCACCCAAGGGTCTCCATCTCAGAGATGAGCTGAGAGTAATACTGCGGAGGTGGAATGGAGCGGCACTCAGGGCGGCTCTTCAGACCCACTTCCTGCAACAACACGCACAACGCTTCTTATTTTAAGCCCAGATTACAATGCACATCATAGCACAACTTCACCAATGTAAACCACAATCTTTAGAATAAAAACAAACAAAATAAATACAACTAAACTTAATCCGGGCCAATACGTCTTATGGCTCTGTTTTGTGGCAAGCTCATAGGCGTTTTCATTAATCTAACAAAATATACATGTACATGTGTGCCTCACAATCAAGGCTATTGATAGTGCCCGGAGGTTCCCATTTACTTCCTATTCATAAAGCAACAATGTCAAAGTGACCGTGCTAACCACTGTGTCGTTCTCCTCCTTACCAAGACAGTCTTTAGCTCCAGAATGAAACTGACAAGATCAGCCGACTGCTGCAGCCTCTGCGAGAAGTCAAACAAGAGAGAAAAGACATCCTTGAATGGAAGGATAATGAAGTGACAGTGTCTATTTTTTTTCCTCTAGCCAGCCATTCAAATCAAACACAGTGTTTGTGATTAATGGGGGCTGCCACCAGCTTTAATAATTAATGATAGCTTAAAGGCTGTGAAAATAATGAACTTTGCAGCCTGGGGTGAAATATCAATCTCATCCAAATAACCCTGAGGGGCCACATAACAAATAGGGACATTTTCCAGGCGATGTTAATTAAACAGTGAAAAATATTTTTCTCTGCTTCTGAGTGAGGCGAGCCTGATGGGTGACAGAGAGTGCAGGAACAACGCCAAGCACGATGCCGCCAACACAAAGGAGCCAAAATGACTTGACAAAAATATATATTAAACACACAGCAAACAAGATGATCTCAATCAGAGATGGCAGACACAAAACATCGCTAAATAATATGAAGCGACAAGCGCCGTATTACAACACGTTTACCTGCTTCACTATGTGCTCATATCCACGCAACAGGTGTCTTAACTGCCAACAGCAGTGCAGCCTGCAAGGGCAAAGTTATAGATAGTTACAGAGCAAAGAGAAGCAATTAAAACACATATTCTGTGGCTATGCAGGGATTACAATCAGACACACTCTTTATTACACTAATATCACACTTGCATGAAATGTTAGCATAATTTGTAAAGAGAAGTGGAGGATATAATTCGTACTTGGCCCTCCTGAGCTGACGATCTGGTGGTAGCACTATTCTCATTCTGAAGTCTCTGTCCTAGAAAAATACAGCATGAGTGGAAGTTAAATGACAATAGCAGTGGAGCAGTAGTGGCATGTGGAATTATATCATCACATAAGCTAAATATAACTGTAATGGTAAATAATCAGAATCATAACACTTCAGAAAGGTCTATATCAGGGGTGTCGAACTCTGGTCCTCGAGGGCCTCAGTCCTGCATGTTTTAGATGTTTCCCTCTTTCAACACACCTGATTCAAATGATCAGCTCCTCATCAAGCTCTGCAGAAGCCTGATAACGATCCTGATCATTTGAATCAGGTGTGTTGGAAGAGGGACACATCTAAAACTTGCAGGATTGTGGCCCTCGAGGACCAGGATTGGACACCCCTGGTCTATATGTTAACTACCCAAGACATTTTTGATAAGACTGTTTGTAAGCCCCACTCTGTCATTTTGTCTTCTCAGAAGACGATGTGCAAGGCCACAATGAGACTTGATAATGTTTTTATGTGAACATGGCATGCAGATCCTGAACACGAGGGTAGAATCCGCCGACTACGATCGACTGGTGGGACTATGACGCACATCAGGCAAGGTAAAGAATGTTATTTAAGTTCTGTAAATTCCTTTAGTTACTCTCAAAAACAGTTTGGTTTGTTGTTGTTTTTCTGGGTAGTGCACAACAAAGCCACAAGTGGACTTAAGATGACATACTCTGCTTTTGCTGAAGTGTATCAAAATAATTTAGAACTGGTGGATGTTTATATGTATATATTTGCATTTGCACTGTTTATTATTATTATTATATCTTTATTCCTTATTTTCTATAGCATATATATATATATCCCCATATATCTTATATTCTACACTTGCACTATTCTCTTTTTATATGTGTATTTTTATACTTGTGTTTGCACTATTTCTTAGATGTACATTGTTCTTCTAATATGTGTATTTCTGTGTGTGTACTGCTGCTGACAACACTGTGAATTTCTCCAGTGTGAGATAAATAATTATCTTATTTTATCTCATGTGGTAGTCTGATAAATATCTCACCACATAGGATCTCATTTCTAATTTCCTTTTAATAAATTCTACGATATTCAATCCTATAATATAAAGTTTGTTTGTGTATTGAAAGAGGAAGACACCTGGTAGAACATAGCTCCTGATAATGGAAATGATCGACTGTTTAAAACAGCACGACAGTCAAAACTAGCTAAAAACAAAACAAAACCAAAACAAAACAGAAGCTTTTCTTGCTTCTACAACACGTCCTGCTGCTGACAGTAGAGGAAGCACAGGAGGTCGTGGGTGCAAATACCGATTTAAAAGTTAAAGTTTCATAAAAGGAATTCACCAGTGGTTTGAGAATATTTATGAATAGCTTGAAGTTAAAGCCTGTCACAGCTACATGTGTCCAAAGCGAGGAATCTTTTAAATTAATCGTTTATTCAACGCAGTTTGGACATTCATTCTTGTGACGAGTAAGAACACCGCACTAACACATTAACACAAGTTACCTGAACAGTGATAAATCCGTCATAGACAGTTTTCTCCTTGTTGAGGGGTAAAAACAGCGGGTTGTCTTTCACCAGTGAGCTCTCCATCTCACTTCCCGGACCGGCATCTGTCAGATCACAACGCTGCTTCCTAGCTAACGTTAGCAAACCTGTCCGGACAGAGTTAGCAGTGAATTTAAGTCACTAAGTCTCCGGAACCAAACAGCTGAGCTTCAGCTAACGCTATTAAAGACAGAATGAGCCGAAATGTTAGTTGGCTTTAAGCTCAGACTAATAGGTTTAGTGAGAAGGAGAAACATGGAGAGTGAAACCTTCACATCCCGCCATCACAAACCAAACATTAGACGTCACGATGCTGCCTTCACGGACTCACAAAAACTGTCGGAATCCCCAAAACACATACTTGTTGGTGTTACATTTAAATGTCAACGTGGAACTGTAAATTTTGCACGCGTTATCGTTGTTTGTAATTGACGTGTGCTGTTTAATTCTTTATCGGTTTTTAAACTTCTGAGAAACATTGTGTAACTTAAATGAAAGCTGGATTAGCTGTAACATTGTCAGTTAATGAACATAAATTCTAGACGTCAGTAGGAAAGGTTTGGATAAAGCTTCCTTTTCTCTTCTGTTTTTTTTAAAAGGATTACATAATTATTTTCTGTTGGTGTCTTATTGTTCATTGCGCAGGTTATTACTGAATGGATTGACACAGGATAAAGACTGCTGTCTGATAACAAAGAATATAGATTTATGCAAATACCAAAAACTCTATTATGTTGAGGTAAATGGAGGCTAAGAAATACTGAGGAACTGAGTTGCAGGGTATGGGCTTTTAATGAAGCAAAATATCTCCGCACTGATTGAGATGGGAATGCCTCATCACCTGCACTTTATTTTTATTTAATATGTGTCAGATATACCATCAAATGAACTGTTTTGTGAAGGAAATTGGGAGTGTGCTGGTGGAAAACCATTCACTGTCTGTGAATAAATGGAGTTAACGGCCAGGTCTGCAAAGTGAAGCAACCACAAAGTGATTTAAAGTTGCATTCAGCCAGCAGGGGGCAACTCCTCTGGTTGCAGAAAGAAGTCATATTGCATAGAAGTCTATTAGGAAATTACCCTACTTCACACTTGATCTGTTACCTCAGTTGTCTAGTTCAGGGGTTCTCAACTGGTCTCACCCTGGGACCCACATTTTCCCATGGTCATTAAGTCGCGACCCAATTTTTTAAAGAATTTAATATTCAATATATTTTCTGTGCAACATGCATTTCAGAGCATATAACCATGCATAGTAACTGGACCATGACAACTGCATGTACAAAAGTGAATAAAATAAATATCAAAACTACTGGAAAATAAAATTTTGGCCTAATCAGGTCATTTGTTGAAGTTAATGAGACAGTTGGGCACGTGCTCTACTCCTGATTAGAGTTTCAGAGTCTGGGGTGACAGTAGACAGAGCTGCTCTCAGATCATGCTCAGTGTCCAACCTGTTTCTCTGCTGTGACCTGAGCTGGACCAAGGTAGAGAAGCCAGTGTCACACCAACAGGTTGAGCTGAATGCTAAGATTGTTTTAACTGCAGGAGTGGTGAGGGATGGATGCTCAGCCACCACATCGCTGCACCAGAAGTGGGAAAGGCTTCCCTCCCCACATCGCTTTCTCAGGGTCTGATCACATGACAGCTCCACCAGCTGATGCTCTCGTGCAGCCACATTTCGTTGTCAAACAGTTCTGCGTACAGGGAGTTAGTCTCAGAGAGGAATGTGGCGATTTCTTATTTAAGTTAGTAAAAGCGTGACAACATCTTGCCCCTCGACAGTCAGCGGACTTCTGAGTGCGAGCAGGCTCCGACGGACTGGAAGTGGTGGGACACAAAGGCAGCTCTTGGCTACTAGCACCAGTTTAGGTGTTTACGTTAATGTTGACAGCAATGTTTCTGCGGCGGCAGGGGGAGGAAGCTTATTATTCAGACGGGGTGTGCGGGCGCTGAGCTTTTGGTCCGACCGACGGTCACACTGCTGTATCGGTGGTAGCGGCGGGGGGAGGTGGGAGGAATATTCGGATCAAAATTGATATCCTGATTCCAGCACAGCGAAGGAATAGTTGGCTATTCGGCTATTCGGGTCCAGCCCTAGTATGAAAACCCACATTTTAAATAGTCCGGGTCATATTTGGCTTTGCCATCTTGCATCCCAACATCAACACAAACTTAAAATGAACGTCAAACAAACTATATGGTTACCATGCCTGTCAAAATAAAAGTTTTTTCAAAATGAAAAACAAGTCCAACCTGAGACGCACATTATATGTTATTTAATTTTGACCAGCTGTCCGCGACCCAAAAGTGGGTCGCGACCCACCAGTTGAGAACCCCTGGTCTGGTTTATAGGGTATTACTAGTTTCAAGACTTTCAATATCGTGCAATGTGATTTTTTTTTTAATGTTTAGGTGTGGGGCTACCATGTGTTTGACAAGGCTGCTATGTCCGTTTGTTCCACCTTTCGCTCATTAAATCTCGTTTCTCCAGAGCAGGATGGCGACGGCCAAAATGCCAAATTAAAAAAAACACATGCTGACTTGCTCACTTCATTACCATGTTCACAGAAGTACATAGGGGTTAACACTTTTAAAGCTCCTCTCCAGTCATTGATCAGACCCTTAAAAACTCATCTCTATGTATCAAAGTTACATATTCAGGAGTTTTTTTTTCAGAAAAAAATCCATTCGTGTCTTAAAGTGTCTCATCGCGAGCTTTTAAAGCCTGAAAACAGAGCCAAGAGGACGTGTGGGAGTCCAGTTTATTTTTTGCAAACTTGGATTATCGTATGCTAAAAGGCTAATGTGGAATTTTTGCTTGTGCCAAAAAAATAAAAAATTGCCTATACCAGCTTTAATAGCAGGTTCATAGAGGGTATTTGTGATGCATACTGCTGTGGCTTAAAAAAGAGGCTGATGAGAGAAAATGGACTGAAAAGTGAAAGTTGTGGGCCCTAAAGCCTAAAAATATCAAAGACGGTAAATGCAGCGATCATTTTCTGTGGGTTCATCACCATGAGCAATAACAACAACATGAGTAAGTGCAGCTTTAAGATGATGCTTTGAATCTCGCTTTTAGGTTCTGACATGGTTTCGACTTGACCCTTGTTTGAACTCAGTCTTGACTTGATCTTGAGATGCTCAGAATGAGTGACTACAGCCTTCCCATTACTGCTAATCATGGTCTAGTTTGGGCTGTAGACAAGCTTTGCATGCATAACAACACAATTAATGCTATATGGTGCTTTTAAAGAGGGGGGAAAAAAAGTCAAACGGACACTCTGATTGTGGCTTATTGTCGGCTGCTAACTTAAACCCACTGATGTCCTCCCTTAAACACTGTGCATAAAATTGCCTCAACATATGGCAAATGGAACTCTGGAGATATAGCAAATTCCTATTCTAATCCAATCAAAACATGATTACTACAAAAGCACTCTCCAACAATGCACACTTGTCCTTCAGTTTCCTTTTGAGCCCATTTTCATTCGTAGAGCTGTGAGCGGAGAATAGGAATGTGTGATTATACTGTATAGAGCTGGTGAGGGGAGTGTGTCAAAGTGTGCATGCCACACAGTGTGCCTGGAGAGATTGATGTTTTTGTCATCCACCTGCTTCAAAGCTGTAAAAAGCCGGCTGATGCAAATAGAGAAACCTAGCCAGGCAGGCTCACAAACAAAAGAGGGAGAACCTCACTGCTCCTCTTTGCACATCTGTTTTGGAGGAATATCTGAGGTTTCTGTTGTGACGCACACTGGGCTCAAATGAACACTGAATCTGAGTCTTGTGTCTGGGAGTGGGTAAGTGTTGAATGCCCTTTTTTTTTTTTGTTCTCTTTTGGAAATGGGAACAATTTAAGGCTTTTTTTTTTTGTTGATTTTCCTTTTTTTTTTAATATGATGCATCGGCACAATTGCAGTGGGAGAAGGAAGCAGCAGCAGCAGCAGCAGCAGCAGCTCTCTTCCCTCCCTCTTTCTCTCTGTCTTTCTCTTTGGCTCGCTCTCTCCTTCCTTGTCACAGAGAGTAAATCTGCAGGCGTGCAGCACGGCCGGCTTTAATGGCATTCCAGTTGCAAAAAGGGCGTCAAAATGTAGCATCAGAGGATAGCAGAGGGGGCAGATGCATATAGGCGGTGAGCTCTCTGTTGTCTTCTGTCTCTGTCTGCTTCTCCTTCTCTCTCTCTCTTTCTCTCTCTGTCTGTCTGACCGCTCTCCCTTCCGCTGCCTCCAGCGCCGGGCTCCGTCTGGGAGAGGAATGATCTATGGTGCTTTGTTTATCACTGGCCATGGTCACTTCTCTGGAACGCAATTGGCTGGAACTACACCGTGTGGGTCCTGCACCCTGCGTGTCTCTCTCTCTCTCCCTCTCTCTCTCTCTTTCGCTCTCTCTCTCTCTCTCTCTCTCTTTGAAGCAAGACATGAGCAGGGGTGCCTTGTCCGACGTGCCTTTTTATCTCTCTCGTTCTTTTTTTTTTTTTCTTTTTCCTTCATGGCGTTTTGCATGTATCTGAATGATAATGGGACATATTGTTCCCTGGACCGCTGATTGATTGAATGGCTTGACAGCAAAATGTGTTGACGACATTCAGGAATTTGTGCATGCCCAGTTTTAGATTATCTTGTGTTTTGTCCTTTTTTGAGCACCATTTTGAATATGTACTGAGTCTTTTTTTTTTTTTTTTTTTAAATGTTTTATCTGAATAGCATATTGCATGATTTCTAAGGACAGTGGGAGGGTTTGCAGCTTTTTTTTATTTTTTTTATTTTCACTCCTATCTGAAGACATTTCCACATGTCAGATTTTTGGTGTTAGTCGTAGACAAAGCATCCTTATGTTTTATTGTGTGTAATATGTCAGCACATTTCTTAAAAGAATGAACACACATACTTGCAACAAAACATGTATTCTCATTCCATCAAAGTCTTAGATGCTGTTCACTAAAAAAAACCTTATTTCTCTGTAGTAAAAATTTACTTTTTTGCTTTTTTAAGATTTTTTTTTTTCCATTTTAGGATCCATTTAAACTTCCTTTTTAAAGCACCGGTGATGCTTTCATTCATGTGTATATTTCAGTGGCTTTTGAAACCATTAGGCGTGCTTATAACTCGGCAGCAGACACACTGACTTGACAACATTTTTTTTATGCATATATGCTGATTTTCCCTTTAGGGAGCACAACTGGTGCACAAATTGAGTGAAGTAGCCACCAACTATCACTTTTCTCTCCCAAGTATCTTTTAGGAGTGTTTGTGTGTGTGTGTGTGTATATGTGTGTGTGTGTGTGTGCGTCTCAAGATAAGTGGCAGTGTGGCGTGTGAAGTCTTAGCCCGTGGATTACAGGCCTCACAGATAGGCTTGCATCCAGACTGCTGTCTGACATGAGTTGATGGGATTACAGGAGGCGAGTGTCTGTCCTGCCCCCCCACCCACACCCCCACCACTCTTCAATGGGTGGAGGAGACACTAGGTGGAATTTAGGGTCACCTTAAGTGTGTGTGTGCGTACATACTTTTTTTTTTTTTGTATTTAGGCTGTGGATAACTGATTATTTTATGCAACATTACGGGCAAATTCTTATTACGCTTGACTTCATATACTGTAGGTGTGAGAAGTATTCGTAATAATACAAATCTCGATGTCACAATTTTGACGATGGGCAAAAAAAACCCCTTTATTTACCACTGATTTTTTTTTTAGGCTTCACAAGTTTCGTAAAGCAACAGAAAATGAATTTGCAGCTATACTGACATTAGATTAATTGCATCAGTTGTTCAGTCAGTCATGACGTAAACAGCAAATATTTGTCTCTCAAACGTAAAGATTTGCTGCTTCTTGTGCGTGATATTACGTTAAATTGAATACCTTTGAGTTTGGGACTGTTAGACTAAACAAGACAACCAAAGAAGTCACTCAGGAAATGTGACACATCAACATTTATAAACTAATACCAGTTGTTTTAGCAGAGGGTTAGCCCTAAGTTGCAGATGAATTATCTCGTCAGACATTAGACGTGAAAATAATTTCTTTAAGGCCCTCTCCCTGTTATTGTCTAACATTTAGGGAAAGGCCACTGATACCCGTATATATGTTTTTTAGTTTAACTCGTGTGTATTGTGTTAATTTTGCTGCCCTGTGAGGGAAGGCACAGTCTTTAGAGGCCTGCACCAAGATCGATACAAGCAGCAGTGGGGTTTGCTGAGAAAAAAAAAGTGCGTTGCGTGTGTGTGCTTCCCCTCCGATTACTCCTGACCCCCTCTTTGCGTTCGGCACATAATTCGAATCACTAAACACCACGTCCCTCGCTGCCGTACTTCGACGTACTTTCGATGAATCAGTGATAACTGTATCTATTGATATCATCCGGATAATTTCATGATCTGAGCCGGGCGGACACCAAACGCGAAAGACGCGGATGGAACGCAAGTCCACTTGAGCTGATTAGTGTGTGAAGTGTGCTTGTTAGGCATACTGTGAAGTGTGCTTGTTATATATCCTGCCCTCACGCTTGATTACTGCTGCCGCTTTACTACCGACGGCTGTGTACAGAGACACTGCTGGGATCTGATGTGTCCGGTGACTAATGGAAATTGGGAAATATTAGCAGCTCCTGTTTTGAAAACAAGACATTTAAAAGAAAATCTGATGAAATTAAATGGATTTAAAGCCATCTGCAGCTTTGAAGTTGCACATTAATGTGACTCTCGGACTTGCCCTAACAATCTAAATTATATTAAATTAAACTGTCCTCCAGTAATCTAATATATTACCCCCCAAAAAAATCTGCTATCTCATTTAACTTCATCCTCTTTTTTTAATATCTTTTCCTCGCTCTCTTTTGTACTTGGCAAAGCTTAAGTAGTGCCAATCGAATATGTTATTCCATATGCTGTATTATTGGACATGCTCCTCCATAATGCATGCATTTCAACAAGAATCCCTCAGTAATTGTGCAAGTGAATCTAATACTGGTTTGAAATACAATGTGAAAATTTTGGGGGGAGGGTGAAATAGCCTGCTGTGATTCTCCATCTGGCCTGTGCAGTATTGGAATGGACCATCCTTCTTTACCATGCCGGCCCAGAATAAAGCTTCACTTTAAAGGATCAATTCTTTTATTATTGAAGTCGGTCTCCGTAGTGCAGGCTAATACATTCTACATTGATCCCCCTCCCCAACCTCCTCCCCTCCACCCAACCCGCTCCCCAAAAACCTTTATTGCCATTCCTTCCAGTGAGGCTCGCATTTAAAAAGACATGTTCGGCCGAATAAAGATTTTACAAAGTGACTGGAGGACAAATAAGCCCATAAACTGGGGTATTCACATTTTAGTGAGAAGGAAAGACAGGGGAGAATAAGGAGTCGGAGTTGCCAGCAGGCGTTTTGAATATCATTACCAGCTTTGCAGGGAGAAATTGAAATCATAAGCATAAGGAAAGTACCTGGTAATTAAAACTGTCTCGCTGCGCCAAGGCTTTGATACCTGCTCAAGAAAGTATATGCGAGTGTGTTTCTTGCCTGGATGTAGATATTGTGGCTGCACAAATTTCAGTGAGGTTTGACATAAAGCAGAGGACGTGAGAGTGTGTTTTGTACTTTCTTTTCCTCTGTCAGGAGGATGTCTGTTGATGACATGCCGCGTGGTGTGTGTTTGTGTGGCTGAGATTGTGGCTCTTTCTTTTATTCTCTGTGACTGGACTTGTTTAGTCTCCAGGTGATGTTTGCCATGAGTGCTTAGACTGAGTAGGAGTAACGCGTGTTTTAAAATTTATTAATCATTCCACCACTTCCTGAAATCTCATGCATCAGCACTGTTTTGATTTGAATCGGAATCCTATTCACGAAGAAAAAAGAACACATGCTTCCATCATGTTTTAACTGAACGTGTCTTCGGATTGTGGCCTGTGCAGGAGCCACAAACAGCTTGATGTGTCTGTATCAAAATCAAACCCTGAAGCATGCGTGCCAGACCCTTATTGAACAAATTTGCGCCAGTGAAGCCAGCAGTTGAGGACATTAATGATCTGGACCCACTGGGGTCTGGTGCTCCGCGCCCACAGGCTATCCGCTCGATCCTCAATCAATAGCTTTTTATTAAAATTGTTTGTGAGGCAACACAAATCCATATTGTTTTGCCTCGGACAGGGGCGCCCATGTGAAATATGTCGGACATATTTATATATTTTTTTCCAGATGAATGCGGAAAATGATTGGTTGATATGCATGAGAAAAAAACAGAGGGGCAGTGGTTTGGCATTATTGGAATATCCATTTCAACATTGATTTTCATAAGAGATGCATTTGTGATTATCTTATTTTCTCTTCCCTCAACAGGGTTGAATTACATATCATATTATCCCTGGTATTAAGGCAAAATTAATAACACAAGTAATTATAATACTTATGTCTAATGATATGCTGCGAGGGCCCTATTGATTCAGTCGAGATGCATCTAGGGGAAATGGCTTGGAGCTTTGCCTGACGACAGGCGCTGCCAGTGTGCCTCGCTCAGTGTGGAGTGGCAAAATGAGATCAACAGCAGAACTCAAGTCTCAATCCACCATCCACGTTCAGCTTTTTATTTAAAATCTGATGCGTGGTCAGCGGTTGAGCTGTTCACACGTGTTGTCTCCACTGCTGGTTAGTCCAGGCACTGATTGGATGTGAACTTTAGGACATGTCCCTCTGCGTTGCAATCCTTTATTTTGTTTGTTTTTGTGAATCATATGAATGTGAACAAGACAAGACAGCCATCGTTTTTTTTTTTATGTGCGTGTTTTTTGCAACCGTGCAGTGACAAAATACAAATTAGGCCTACCAATAAATTCAACAGGATCTTTTTATTTAGCACTTTGGTGGCTAAAAAATTTTCTTGATATTGTGGATTTCTGCTATTGCTAAAAGGCCACATACGAATCAAACCCTGACACTCGTTCCTAATCTCCTGCATGTGTACCGATATGTAGAAATCAAAACGCTTTGCATTCTCTCAGTGTTCTATTAATGTTGGGTCCCTGAGTTGGGAGGTTTTTTTTCTTCCCACCTGGAACAATTTACTGACTTGAAATGATCTGAGATGATTACTTGAAGTGAATTCAAGTTGATTATAAAAAGTCTAGATAATGGCATTCATGGTCTTGCCTCAGATTTAATGCGTTTCTTTTATTTTAGATTGCCTCTGAAATAATTCTACTCATAATTCAAACTCCTCTGTAATGTCTGACACTTATTTTAGCCTGTTTTTTTTTGTGTCTATTTTATGCTGCTGCTGTGTTTGACATGTCTCTCTTTGCAAGGAGATTTTTTAGTCACATTATTACCTGGTTTTGGGAAAGAAAGAGAAGAAAGTGAGAAAATTAGCTGCGTAAAGATAAAAACAAACTTTGGCCTTGTTGTAGAAGAAGACAAACTCACCGGTGAGACAATACACACCATCGCATCGACACTAATCCTGCTGAAAATATACAAGCTTGTAGATGATTCATAGTTGAGTGAGAAAATGTGGAGCTGGTAGGTGTGAGAATCAGCAGCGTATCGTAATCATGAGGGGGGAAAACAAATCACTTTTCACTGTACTTAGCGGTGGCTTGAAATTTATGCAGCTTTTTATTTATTTTATCATCATAAAGATTCGCGGCCACCTTGTCTACAGGTAAATTCTGTAAGCATCGGTCTTAGTAGTCTTTAAGAAAAAGAAAAAAGCATCCATTATTTTTTCGTCATCGCCGGACAGGCAGAGTTAAGGTGAGAGGACAGTGGGCTGCAGTTGCAAATGCTCACCAAAAGAGGGCAACATGATGTCAGAATTCTCCCCCCCTCCACCTCCATCACCACCACCATCACTACTGCTACCTTCTTCCATAGCCCAGTGCAAGCCAGTGAACAGCGAAGAGGTGGGAAGGAGGGGAGGGAGGGGGGCATCGGTGTGTTTGTGCATGTATGTCTGTGTGTGTGTGTCTTGGGTAGTGGGGTGTGGGGGGGGGGTTGTAGGTGCTGGGTTAAACGTGTAAGTAACAATAATTTACATTTACGCCTGGAACGGCTTCCCCCGCGCCGTCACTCAGCAGTTCAAAGCTCTCCTCCACTCTCCTGGCAACAAAGACAGCCGTCTTGTCACGCGGGCGCCAGATAGCGCAGCGGAGTGGATGAAGTTCTTCACAGTCAAGGTGTCATTATGGAAGACCTTGCCTCGGTGCGGCGGCCCGCTTCAAAAAACAAAAGGGGATGGTGGTGATGTGTTATGGGGAGGTGGTGGGGGGGGGAATTAAATATGCCACTCTCCCTTCTTTTCACTCTTCGTCCTCGCTCCAGATCCCTAAACGTGGTTTGGGGCCTCAGCCAAGGACGTCCACATGCAGAACAGGCTTCATGATGCTAAGCTGATTTAGACGTTTGTATTTTTTTGATTTGTCAGATTTCTGTCTCTCACTCAGCAGCCATTTCTCCCCCTCTCTCTCCCTTTGATGAGGTAAAGCGCAGTGGCCGACGTTTATTGAAAACGGCACAAAAGAGCAGTAATAGATCACACGCTAACTGACACCTTTTGCCATCCCTTGTTTTTGGGCTGTAAAAATCCCACAGCCCATTTGTTCTATGATGTGACAGCATTGATGATAGGATGACAGATGTCTTACCAGCCCACCCCTCGGTGCCAACAACCACTACCCACCCCAACCTCCTCCTAACCCACACGCCGGCGTTGAGACAGTTTGCCCCCGTTCGGCTGGGAGTCGACCGCAGAACACAGCTGCATTGCTCCAGTATGGCGGGGACCTCCCTCCCCTCCTCGCCTCACCCACCTCCTGGAAGCCTTCCCTCCTCTCTTCCCCTCTAGAGGAGAGAGTGATAGGCCTCTTTGGCACAGCGCTGCCTCTTTGTTCCCTGCCAGGTCGGCTGCAGGAGGTAGGGTCAGCTGTAATTCATGTTCAGGCCAGTAGAGGACGACGTGCCCTGCGTGGCAGCAGGGGTGCTGGGCCTGCAGGAGCTGAGACCTATTCCTTTTATTAAAACCAGCTGCTATATCTAATGTTTGTTAGCAGTTATTAATAGGAGCAAGGTCTGATTGCTTGTATTATAATTGGTTTTACATGCAGTCATACTGTAGTGGTAATACATAACGCTGTGGAATTCAATTACATCTGACATGATGCAGAGATCGAGATGTGAAACCAACAAATAATCGATCAGTCAATGAACAGAAAATTAATGCTACGATGATTGATTAATTGTTTATAAGAGAAGGTTGCACTGCGATCTCCTGGATCAGCGGGGAAAATCAGTGCTTGCCCCTGCCTCAGTCCTACCACTCTGGTGCCCTTGAGCAAGGCCTTTAACCCGATCTGCTCCAGTGGGGCTGCTCAGTGGCCAGCAGGTCAGGCTGTGGTTGCATTGGAAACCTTTAATGTGGGAGTGTAGTCAGCATATTCCTGCAAAGATGAGCTTGGCGCTAACATGTTGTGCTTACATTTATAGATACCTCTGAATTACAGGGTTGTTAGTGTCCAAGTTTGTCCAAGGATGAGGCGTCTACACGTTACAGTCTGCAGAAACCAAGATATTATGACCACCGTGAAAAGGGTACCAGTGAAAGGTCTCTGAACATTTAAATTAAAAATGATTTTATATCATTATGTACTAAACATCTTTGGGTTTTTGACACTTGGTCAGAAACAAGTCATGTGAAGATGTCACCTTGGTCCATACTGTGAGCAGAGCATGTTTTTCACTATTTTATCTGCAGGTTTTTAGAATCAAAAATAATTATCCCGTCATTCAATAAAGAACTTAATTTAGTTAGTTGCAGCCCTACAAAGATCACTTTTATTATGTGTACGCCAGTCAGTGAAGGCCGCAGAGTGCATGGCTTAAACGTTCCACTTTCATCCGTCACCGTGATTCTCTGATATTTTAATTTGTTGGCTGAGAAAAAAAAAAAAAGCAGAACGGGCTTATTTGCGAAACTGTGCCAGGTCTCACCCTGACACTCCTCTGACCTCCCCCGACTGTCTCAGACACTCTGAGTCGTTTCCGCATCCCTCTGTTCCATCTTCATCTTTTTGCTGTTATATTCCTAATCCCACGCACACAGGCAACAGCAGGTGCGTTTAGGCACACTCTATGTAAAACAAACTCGTTCTTATCGTGCGAACGCTGGAAACAAACAAACTCATTAGAAATACACATCCTGCTCCCTTTTTGTTCTTTGTGATATTTTATCTAGGCTAATGTGGTATGGATATTCAGACTTCTGCTGAAGTCGTCATTTTGCTTCACCACCGTACAACACTGTGCGTGTGTGTGTGTGTGTGTGCATATTTATTATTATTGCCTTTTTTCCTTCTTGCCAGGTTTTTGTAGAACATTTAGCTAATTGATTATCACATGCCTTGGCCTTATCAGCAAACCGTTATTTTGTAAATGAATATTCAGGAGAGATTTCTCCTCTCTTTGCCTTTGTAGTACATTATTTGTGGACAAAATATGCAAACATTGAGAAAGGCAGCTTGCTTTTCTGCCTCACTGCCTAATTACATTTTGCGCTTGCACCTATACAGAGACACGGCGTGTATTTATAGCGGAGGAGAATGAATTCACACACTCCCCCGGCTGCAATCGTATGCCAGGCATCTGCTTATGAAGTGGCTCTTTCTCCGGGATGGTTCTGCAACTGCCCCCCTCTCCTCCTCCTCCTCCCCCCATCTTTCTACAAGACGAAAAGAGAGATCGGGCTTGGGAAAAAGAGAAAGAAAAGAGAGAAAGGAGCTTAATCGCTCCTGTCTGTTTCATGCACACACACACACACACACACACAGCCCTCCTCCCTTCCCACCACAAACCCCTCAAAAAAAAAAACCCACCGCCTGGCTCATCTTCTGTGTGATCAATTTGACTTGTTTATGTTTATGTGCCGTCGTTGTTGTCGCCGTCGCCATCTTTGCGAGGAGCCCTTGTCGGGGGGAAGAAGAAATGGATGGATGGCACCGGCAGGGAGGAAGAAGAAGAGAGGAGAAAGAAAAGAGGAGAAAGGATGGACTGACAGGTGGAGAAGGTGGGAAGAGGGGGGGGATCAAAGAGTGAGGGATGGAGTGACAGAGGGGATTTGACAGACAGAAAGCAAGAGAGAGGATGGAGAGCGGGGTGGTTTATCTGCGACATCCCTTGTCATCATATACAGTATGTAGATGCCTTTTGAAGTTTGCAAGCGTGTTCCTGCGCCTGGTAATGCACCGTGCACCCGCGCGCTAGATTGACTCAAAAAAAAAAAACAGAGCACCTTACTGCGCCCAGTTAGGATGCGGCGGCTAATCGTGCTTGGCAGAACATACTCTGCTTTAATTTTAGCCATAATGACGATGAGAGGGGCGAAATGATACTTTAAAGAGCAGAGGAGAGCGGAGGCAAAAAAAAAAAAAAAAGAAAGAAGAAGAGGGGAATGAAAAGAGTGAAAAAAGGACAGAGAGAAGAGAGAGAGAGAGAGAGAAGCTGTGAAGGTGATTAGTTGTACTGGCGGATCTTGGCGGTGGAGGAGGTTGGAACACTAATCCTTGCTTTGGTTGGAGACATTTTCGCGCAGTAGGTCCCTTCTTTCCGCCCCCTCTCAATTTTAAGCCCCGTGTCAAGCTCAAGCCCTTCTTTTCCAGCGCTCACTTGCTCTCATTTCCTCTGCCTTCTGGCAAGCCCTGCTATTTATAAGAAAAATCATTTTTCTTTTTCTCTCCCTCTCCCTCTCTCTTTCTCCTTTAATTCTTTCCTGGCGTGTTTGATTTTCTGCCCTGCTTAGAGAAGGTGCCCAGATGAGTGGCAGCCAGCCAGGGCTCGTCTCTTCGCCGCTCTTCCTCCCCTCGCCTCTTCCTCTTCCTCTATCTTCTCTCACATGTGGCTTTTAAACAGGGGCCGCCCGTAAACACACGTACACACATGCGAAAAATTTACATTGAAAAACAGTAGCCAGCAGCTGCTCTTGTATATTGATGACTAGCTCACGTTCGGAGCGTTTCTTGCCGTTTTGCATAACCAGTGTAGCGATGTGAATTGGCCCTCTGCCCAGACAATAAGCCATAGATTTTACAGTATGACATCATTTATCCAGTGCATTATTTGATTGTTTTGGCTGGTTTCTAATTTGATGGATCTCACTGTTGTCTCTTAAAATCATCAGCATCACTTCTTCTGCTTATTCTGTTCAGCTAAAAAAAAAAAAAAGGAGGAAAATATATGTATTTAGCACACCACTCCTCCTGCTGCTGCTGCCGCTTCTTCAAGCTTTTACTGCAACTGCCTCAAATGCACGTATTGAGCTGCGTTAATCAGGACAAAATAGCATATATTGTAGCTTTTGGTCTTCCTCGCTGCATATAAAGAAAACTGCACTTTTCACATTTACATTCATGCCAAACACTCCGGGGCCTGTCAATGCTTGGGGCCAGATATCATCCAAACTGCCATTGATTTGTTTGTCCTTTGGCCCTTTTCCATGGTTTGGGAAATGAATCATGGCTTTTTTTTTTTTGTTGTTGTTGTTCGTCTTGGCATCATCTGTTTAATCCATACACTCCTCGTTTTCCATAAATAACAGGGCAGAACTCGGCTTGGACCGGCTTGTAACGCTGAGTGCTTTTGTTCTCAAAAGGATGACAGCAGCGCTCGAAGTGCTTCTCACACACACTCACACACACACACACACACACACGCATCCTTAAACACTCTTTTAGAGGTAGATTAAATTTAGAGGGAGCACCGAAAAGATCCACGTCCCCATCTGCGAGGCTACGAGTTCAGATTTCACGACGTATGCGCGGCAACGAGCGAGGAACACATGAGCGTTTGAATCATGGAAGTAACTCATCAGCTGCTGAATAACACAGTTTAAAAGGTTCAAGTTACCCAGCATGTCTTATTGTATTTATAACCTTTCCTGCTCCTCTCCGTTTCCTTCTCCTTTTCTCAAGTCTTTCTCTTGCAACAGTGGGCAAAATTAATTTCCCCGACCTTTGCGTGGCCTGAACAGCATGGGGTCAAATTCCAACGTTCATTACGCTACCATTTTATTTCACTATAAAATATGTGCAACTGGATAACGAGAGCTCGGGGAATCCAAGTGCGGGTTTTTATTTCATGATCTTGGAGATAAAAAAAAAAGAAAGAAGAAAATAATTAAAGAAGAATAAACATCCACCTGGTCAGATGGGCGGTTGAAACAGGGACTTTAAAAAAATGACTTCAGTGGCTGTTCTTTTGTAATGTGTGTAGGGGGGGAGATGAGATACACATGAACATATGGAGTTCATGCGATGTGGAGATTGTCCTTAAACAATCTGTACGTCTTTTTTTGTTCGTGTACGTGCTTAAATGCACACATATGCATATAGTTTAAAAAAAATCTCATTACTGGCAGGCTTTGAGGCAGTTTCAGCAGGAAGATTTCCAGTATTGCTCTGTAATCTTTTTTTAATTTCGACCTAGGCTGCTATATATCAAGCTCAAACTTAAATTGCTCCTTCTATTTTCTATGGTGGGGGGTTGGGGGAGGCCTTGTACGCATTTGTAGAGGTTGGTTTATACTCTAATGCATACCAAGGCAATTGTGCCAGGTGTGTGCCATGGACGTAAGCACTGTGTAAGCACGATAATTGTGCCACTTAGCAAGTCCAAGCTGTGTGGGTTTACCTCCAAATAACCTTCCCCAGCCATGGAATCTGTGGCCAACAGCTGCCACGTAGCAGTGTCAGGACTCAGAGCTCTGTATTTAATGTACTGGAGGTGGGGAGGATCAAATCTTTAATGTTTAAGCTTACAGATAAAAGAACAGTGATTAGACCTTTGGATCACCCTGTGCATTAGATTTTTTTTGTTTTTCTTTTGAGGCATCTAATTGAATTGGTAAATTTCAGAGGAGCTAGCTAGAAAGTAAGCTAACTTACAAGAAGAACAATAAAAGCTATCACCTTTGTTTGCTTTAAAATCAAACAGCTCGCTGACTTTTTCTATTTAGCTAACAAGCTAGCTCGTTTGTGCTAGTTTTTGTTGTTTTTCTGCTACCTTGGTTAAATTGTAAAGCTTTAACAAGAAAGTAAGCTAACTTACAAGACAATGGCATGTAAAAAACAATGAAAGCAACAACCTTTGTTTTCTTTAAAATCAAACAGCTCGATGACTTTTTCTATTTAGCTAACAAGCTAGCTCGTTAATGCTAGTTTTTGTTGTTTTCTGCTACCTTAGTTAAATTGTAAAGCTTTAACAAGAAAGTAAGCTACCGAATAAGACAATGACATGCAAAGAACTGAAGAAATAACGGCAATAACATTAATTTTAAGTTTAACAGCTAGCTGACAGTTTCTTTAAAATCAAACAGCTCGCTGACTTTTTCTATTTCGCTAACAAGCTAGCTCGTTAATGCTAGTTTTTGTTGTTTTTCTGCTACCTTAGTTAAATTGTAAAGCTTTAACAAGAAAGTAAGCTATCGAATAAAACAATGACATGCAAAGAACTGAAGAAATAAAGGCAATAACATTCATTTTCTTTAACAGCTAGCTGACAGTTTCTTTTACGCTAACTCGCTAGCTTGTTGTTGCTAGTTATAGTTGTTTTCGCTGTATATTGTGGAGCCAAAACGTGAAAATTAGCCAGTGAGAAACCTTAAACGACATCACCAATAACCTCTTACTCTATTAATATTGGTCAGCAGGTTAAGCTGTTTTTGAAAATTAAAAAAACAAGTTGTTTTTTTCATAGTTTTATGCTAGTGTGAGAACATCCCTTCAAGACATCCAGGCTACAACTAACCTATGGCTAGTTTGTCTAAACTGGTTGCTAAAATGTGACAAAAAATACAGATAGTCCTCAATGGCAGTAAACAAATACAATGGCAGACATCTTTCTTTATTATGTTGGACAGCCAGTTAATCAAGCTGGTCTTGAACTTGGAATGAGGGCCGGGACAACTAGCTAATGCGATACTTCACCATTGGTTTCACGTGATAGCAAAAATAGTGCCTGCTCAACATAAACTAGCTGTAATTTTAGATTTGTTGACATAGTTTGGTTCATCGTCTTTATCAGTTGTGACAACATTTTACTCACCAACAAATTGTGGACATTTGGGAAGTCTGAAAGAGGTCAGGAAACATTAAATGTTGGACCTGAAGAGAAGACGTAAACCCGTTAACACTTTAGCTATGGAGGTAAAAATGAAAATGAGCACACAGAATGCTTGTAGATAGGCCTCATTGCACTAAAACGCTATTATATAGTATAATAATGCAATTACAATTTCACCTTCATTTTTGTTTTCATACATATTTGGCTAACTTGGGAGTTTGATTAGGACCAGCATTGATGTGTTTCCAGATGTCAGTTAGTAAGAATAACGCTTTTATTACTCATCGGAATGATATGTAAAACTAGGACAGCGCAAAAATAAGATGCAGATCTTGACTTAAGTCGTTCTTCTGATTGTTAAACTGGATATCAATTTAAAAAGGATAGATTTTTTTCATGATTTAATCTTAGCCTTTTAATGATGTTTGAATAAGATTCACATTAGTTGTCATATATGAAAAATTACATTCATTGTAATGGCTAGACCCAAAGGTAGGGTTTTGTTGTTGTTGTTTTGCTGATCCCAATTTTTAAATGTAGTTAAAAATCCGAGCCCAGTGTTGTCAGGATCCTAAACTGACCAGCAAAGGAACAAAAAGTCATGCAGCCTGCTTTTGTGTGATTGAATTTACCGTTTAATTTAAAAGTTGATGTGCAGTGGAAGCACGGATACTCCCACCAGTGCAGAATTGTGTCAGATGTGGATCTAGGATGATGCATGAATTCTGGTTTGACACAAAATCAGACTTGTGATTAAGGACTACGCATGAAAGTGACCTAAGTCAGAATTAAAAGACCAAATTCTGTGTGATTTGTGCTGTTTGCACTGTTGGGAAAAACATTTTTTAAAAAAAACAGATCAGTCACAAATATGCAAAAGCATCTGATGAGGGCCACTTTGTCTGCAGTCTGAATGCAGCCAAAGTGTCAGTCTAACCAGTCAGTAATGGACTGCATAGGTGTCGGATACTGCTTGATTGATGCTCCCCACTTCAACACCCTGAGCCAGAAACTGCAAACTGTCTCTTTCCTCGAGTAACTTTACACATTTTTTTTTAAACAGAGAAGCAAATCTCTCTTAATCCTCTCACCTTAGCACGCTTGGTAATGTCGCAAAGTGAATAATGTGTTCAGCTTCCCTGCAAAGAAGTCATCCGATCCAGGAATCTCCCCCCACCACCACCACCACCACCACCACCCCTTTTTTTTTTTTCTGAGTGACCACTGGGCTCTTAAAGTCACCGTCTGGCAGCGTCCTTGCCAGCCGCCAAACTCCATCAAGTCGGGTGGGGGGAGGCCCCGAAGAGCACCGGACGATAAATGGAGTAAAACTTTTAGAGGTGTGTATCAAAGGAGGTGAAGGGAGACGGAGGCACAAAGAGGGGGAAGGGACAGGAAAGGGTTGGTGGTGGCGGTAGGGGGGGGGAGAGTCAGTCTTCATCTTTTAATGGCAGCGAGCGTGTGAGAAGAGGACGTGGAAGGAGGAAGGTGGAGGGAGAAAGAGGGAGCGTTTAGTTCTGATAGATATTGATAGCGATTGTAATGAATGTGGTGAGGGCATGGCACCCTAAAGCGCTGCAGTGGTAATGCAGGGTGACAGTGTATTTGTACTAATAACCCCTTAAAAGTGGTGATAAAATACTCCACTCCCCTACTGGAGCCCCTGATGGATGTGCTGGGAGTAATTAAACTCCATTAGGCTGCGGGTCCACTTACCGTGTGTGTGTGTGTGCGCGCGCCCGAGTGTGTGTGTGTATTTGAATGTCTTAAAACACCACTCCCCTCAGGGATCAGGCTATTCCAGGTATAAGGGCAAGTGTACAGCCATTGTCTGTGTGTGTGTGTGTGAGAGAGAGAGCTCTGTGTTAGTGTGTAGCAAAGCATATGTTACTTTAGAAAAGCCTGCAGAATGACACATACTTTACATCATTTGGATCTGGGATGCTAAGTATACACCAGCTCTTCACTCCAGTGTATTCCCAAAGGTTGGGAGTGCACAGTAGGTGTAGTGTCAGTGTCATTGTCATCCAACACGTAGCTGTGTTTTGCTGTTGACAGGGAAGCGCACTCTGCTGCGCTGCTGGTTTTTTTTTTTTTTTTTTTTTTTTATACCACAGGAGATGTTTTGACTCAACATTGAGCCAGGGGAGAAGCCTGCGGCAAGACCACCGTACCAGGCTCAGTGGGAATAGCAGCGGACCTGCATCTACCGTCATGTTGTCACTTGGCTCTGAACCACACACAAACACTCGCAAACAACCAAACGCTTGCACGCGCACACACACACATCAGTGTAGTTAAATAAAATGTAATCTGCAGTATTTGCGACCTCCAGTTCATGCGGCATAGAGCAATGATGACTACAAATTAATGCTGTCGAGGTTACTGTAGTAACGTCTGTTGCAGCCTAAAAGAAAAAGTGTTGTTAATGCAAGTTAGAGTCTTTGCTGTGACTTATTAGAAATAGTGCGTGTATAGGTTCCTGATCTGTCACCCAAAAACTATGTTTCTGTGCAGCTAAAGTGCATTCTCAGTCACATTTGTAAAATATCACAAATACATTTTAAATCAACTCATCTTTGCCACTTGTTTAATTGCTCTCCTCCTCTTCAGCCAGCCACTCGTATATTAGATGGGATTCATCATCCTGGTAGTCTGAAAGATGGAGGAGAGGCTCAAAACAAGTTGGGAAAGGGTTGTTCTCAAACAGTGTAGCTGTGGCTTTGGTGGCCAAACTTCACCAAGCTTCTAACAAGTAGTTCTCGTTGTATAAATGTGATTTTTGACTTCACCTAACCATGAAGTTTTGGTGCCTAAACGTAGACCACACAGCAGGGACACAAACACCGGTCTGGACTTATGCCTCCCACCTCCTTACGACTTTGTGAGTCCCTCAGACTGGAAACCTTTCCTCCTACGTGGCAAGTCTTTCTTTCAAAACAGAAATGAGAATGCAGTTTAGTCGTACATGGCGAGACATGGTTGTTCTACTCCAGTTAGTGGCATTGATGCACCTGAAGTAGTTTACCAATGACCATTAAAATTGGGAACACTGGTCACGACAACCTCCAGTTGCTAAACAGACAGCCACAGCATGCTGGCCAATTACATTACATGCTAATAATGAAGGTCAGCACAATTTAATTTGGATTCAGAGGTTCAGCAGCTTAGTTAGTTGTCACTTTGGACACGAGTTGTCTGAGACAGAGAAGGTAGAACTAGCTGAAGCAGTCGTGGCTACAGCACCTCTTGTTAACTATCACTGTCTTGGGGTTACAGTCCATTATACCAGTTCACTCTCACCGAATTACGCATAAACTGGACGTCACTTCAGAAACATCCTGCATGTCTTGTACCCATTTTGAGTCTTTGGTGTGTCATTTTACATTAAAAAATGGATCAGTTAGCGTTAAGGTCAGGTGGAGGGAGTCGTTTGTTGGGACTACTCAATATGCAATGGCACGCCAAATGTAAAAAAAAAATAAATAAAATTGATAAAATGAAAAGTCAGTTTTTTTCTTACCAGGCTGCAATGAACACTGGAAACTGCGTTCACTTATTTTGTCAATAAAACAGAGAAGAGACGCTGCACTTTACAGAAATAGCAAAGCTGTGGAAAATAAAATAGGCACACAATAACTTATATGATTCCTTCTCTTTAATATAATCTTAATCAGTAATCTTTCATTGTGGTTCAAAAAAATGGAACAAATTCATAATTACCGTCACAATAAACTATTTAAATTCATGTAAATAGCACTTCTTTTTTTTTCACTCACTTGACAGGCCCACTAGAAATATGAACAAAAAAAAAACACTGAAAACAAAGCCTAGCGTGATTCATAAACTGCTCACACACCTTAAAGCGCAGAAACACATCCGTCTTTACCGCCTGTGATTGCGGAAGGCTCGTATCACGGCTGGCACCCAGGCAGGGCCGAATCTTCGCTGCGTCTCTGCTTTTAATGACCCTCCTGGGAACCCTTACCTGATGGGCCAGCTCCGAGCCAGCGTGTCCAGGTGCTACAACATAAGCATTTCATTAAAAATTGAAGCCAACGTTTTGTAGCAAAGCTCTCAGTCGGCGCCGAGTAAAAAGGGAGAGAGAAAGAAGAGAAAGGACGATGAATTTAAAAAAAAAAAAAAAGAGAGAGAGACATTCTGGCATGAGTCCAAAACTAGATGTATGTGAGCTTCTTCTTCTTCTTCTTTTTGTCTGTCTCGTTCCTCCCCACCCCCCCCTCCTCTCTTTCCTATCTCACTCCCTTTCTCTCTCCTCCTCTCTCTAATCACACTCTGACTTTACTTGACCTTTCTGCGGCTAATTAGTCGGCTTGTGGAAAAGGATTGTGGGTAGTGTATCTCCAGTGAAGATGATGATGATGATGATGATGCCGATGCTCTGGTCTGTGTACGACTTGCAAATGTGCTCGTGATTAATTCAGGGAGTCCTGTTTTTTTTTTTTTTTTAATAACGCATTCCCCCCCTAAAACAACTAAGAACCACAACTCGTGGTCGTCGTGGTGACCTCGGTGTTGCCTGGGAGAAAAAGGACAGCGGTGACTCGAACATGTCGTCACGAAATGTTGTATTTCTAAACACACAGACAAACTATTTTTTGCTTAATCTCTTTGCTGTTTTATGATGACGCTTTCTTTCTTTTTTTAAATTTTTTTTTGAATAATTTCGTATCAGCTCAGTAGCTATAAACACTCCTTTAATAAAACTGAATGTATGATGGTGCTTAGTGTATGATGGGACTTAGAAATAATTAAACTAATGCCAGTTATTTGTCTCATGGGGGAAATCACAGTTGATTGCGTTAGTTGTAATGAGTGGGTGGAATAGCACGGGAAAATATCATTTTTTTTATTACTTTACTGATGTCAAATGTGTTTTTTTGTATTTGTGCACACATGCAGCCCCGAAAAAGAAAAAAAAAAGCGCTTAAGTGTTTTGTTTTCTGTGTGTGTTTGTGTGTTAACAGCTGGATATGACTCAAGTCCTGAGCTGATGTCTGTTCTTGGCGTGTTGACGTGTGCCTTCAGGTGCATAGTGTTCTCCATTTCACGCATAAAAGAGTTAGCTTGCACACACAATCATACACATATGGTACACACACACACACACACACACACACACACACACACTCGAAGGGACGAGGTAAATGCATGCAAAACATCCACCCACGCACAAAGACACACCAGGAGAAAGACGAGGTAAAAAAGCAGGTGTGTGTGTGTGTGCGCATGTGTGTCGGATGCTCAAAGTGAATCCTGCGTGATTGACTGTGTGTGATGTGTTCAGTGTCTGCCGCCTCATTATTACAACATACATATGCTGTTTTTTTTTTTGAGTTTAATAATTGATCTTCCTTGAGCTAGGAGAAGGAGCTTTTAGAAGCGCAGGGACAAGCTCATATAGCATTGTTGTAATTAGTGCGGTCATTAATGGCGCTAATGTATGAATGTGTCAGTAGCTACATGCAAAATGCATCATAACGGATTGCTGTTGTATGCATATGTGTTGGTAGCAACACATGTAGTGCTTTTCAATGCCTTCTAATACACGGTCTGTGTGAGCAAGTAGCTGCAGTTGTGATGTATGACGACACACTGAAATGTACACAAGCTGATTTAGTCAGTTTAGAGCCAGTAGGATGAAGTTTGACCACTTTCAAATCAATAAAATAACAAATAAATGTGTGATTTACTCTTTGAAACTTAGGCAGGGTAATCTTTTGGCAAAAAAGGAAACAATTGGGTAAAATAAATATGTCAAAAAAGGCCCAAAAAACAAACAAAAAAGATGTCTGGTCAGATTTTTAAAATGTGAAGCTATGGGGCCTTCAGGAAGGGCTCATCAGCTTGTGATTGGAAGCAGTTATAAATGCGATGCTGTTCTTTTTTTTTTTTATTATTATCAAATGGAGTAATAATTTTAATGTATTGCCTCAATAATTCCACTGGGCTTTGTCATTTGTTTTCTGGGAAATCATCGGAATATGTTGAACTTTTATGTATTTTTTTTAATTACTGACACTGATTTTTAGGTTTGTGTCGAGCAAATTTCTTCATCATAATATATATATATTACTATACATTTTATATTGTAAGTGATGCATTGAAGTTGTCCAGAAGTTAGCTTCATTGTGAATTAATATTCCATCTGCATCCCTTTAAGGACTTAATAATATTTTTCTGGCAAACTTTGGTCGGCTCTTTTGCAACACATAAACTACTTAAAGGTCATGTTGTGAGGATAAACAACACCTTCAGCTTTGGTTCACAACTTTTTTGGTGTGTGAAACTTCTTTTTTGACTTTTAACCCCCTGCTAGAGGTTTAAAATGATTCAAATGATCTAAATGTTTTGTTGAAATGCAGTATTAGTATGTTACAGAGAATAAAAATATGTAATTTTGTGTGATAGTTAAATGTTCAGCTGAGGTTTACTCTGCGAAGCCCCTGGGGGACCTGTTTATTTGTATTTCTATCTAGGTCAGATAAGTCAGCTACATGTTTTTAACTGCAGCCTCAGATCTTTTTTTTGTGTGTGTGATTGTTGGTTTAATTAGCTGTACTCCTGCATTGCGAGCATTGATCACTCACCGAGCACAACCGGCTTTGCATGCTGCACCTCTCGTTCCATAACTGGTACACTCTGTTCCATCAAATCACAATTCATCTTTTTACTGCACTCAGATGCCTCAAACAACAAAAGGCATTTTTTTTTTTTTCAGTTTCTCACCCCACCGCTCAAGGAAATACCTGCTACTCTCTATCAAACATACATCAATTAAGTGCTGATGTGAGGAGAAAGGACAATCTATAGTTTGGAGGATTTATTCAATTTGCATCCGTAATTGCGTGCAATTTACAAACTCATTATTTTACAATTTAGTGCATTTAACAGCAGCTGGAGGGCAGATAATGGTGGGGCTATAGGGGGCTAACACGGGCCCCAGATGGACCCCCCCAAACATGATGCAAAGCGCTAAAATGATGATGTTCATCTGTCTGACTTTAAAAAGTCTGATTTCAGGAAAGAAAAGTGTGCGTAATAATAATAAGAACAGAAGCTGATACCGGGAAGCTTGTGGTAATGCAGATGATTGTGTTTTACAACCTGATACGGTTAATGTGCAAGATATCAGCTCTGAATAATTCATGACACATGTGAAATCATACAGTATTGATTGGATTTAATTGAGTTTTGATCGAAGTATTTGTTTTAATGTTTAATGACGGGCAGCGTCCAGTGAAAATCAGCGCCGCTCAAACCAGATGAAATTTAAGGCACATGTTAACTTTCCAGCACAGTTCTGTGAAACCGCTTTAGTCACCGATACTTTGAAGGTGACATAGCCGTACAACCTAACAGCCTTTGTGCTTTTATTACACTTGGCATGTCCACAAGAGCCCATGAAAGAGTTTTTCTTTCTTTCTTTTTTTTTTTTGTAACAAAGGTGGGCGGCTCGCTGATTTTCAGGCCCTTCTGGATTTCGGGTTTGATCTGCGGGCAAGATGGCCTTGTTAAGCTCTAATAAAGTCCAAGGATTTTCAGTGTATGATGCTGTATTTAAAATTGGATTGTGTGTGCCTCGGTGTGTCGCATTGCGCGAGTGTGTCTGTGATGGCCTCTCCCTTCCTCTCCTCTCATAACTGATTGTTTACTGAGTGCTTTCCACCTTTTTTTTTTTTTTTTTTTTGTGCTCCACAGGGAATGTGGAATGTGTATTAGGATTTATGGAGATGCTTGGCGCACACCAAGCGACAGTGCTCTTAAATCTGGCTCTTTTCCTATTGTCTAGAGTGCTACCTTCTGCTTACCGACACATGCGTAGACACATTGCTCCTCATTGTGCTCAACAAGGAGATAAATTCTTACGTGTGTGCCAATTCAAACAAGCGCCGAGGATAACTTACAATAAACAGGTGGTTTTGCTATCATAACTCAACGTAGTGTGTGGCTGGAGGTTGAGCTTCCCCGTGACCGCCGTCGTCTATTTTCTCTCGTGTTCTCGACTTCGCGCAGCCGCCCCGTGATATTCGGTATTTTTCTTACTGTCAACAAATATGTTCATCACAGAAAGACCAAAAAACAACAATAAATTGAGCCTAGTGAAAGATCCAACTCTACCACAGAACACTACTTTTTGATCATAAACCAGTAAAAAACCCACGAGTGAGCCCCACTGCTGCACTGGGTGACACGTCCCTTCATTAGAATGAACGCACACTGTAGTTTAGTTTGACCCACATATGCTGTCTTGTTGCCATAATGGCTTTATTAATAGTACTTTGAATTCTGTGTGAGTCCGCACAAGAAAATAGTCCCTAACAAAAAACACTTTTATCTTCTACCTGATAACAGGAAGTAAAACCCACAACGCCCAGCTGGTTTAGAAAATGAAGCTATATAGTTGTGACCCATTTTGAAAGATTTAAGTGTGAATGACTTTGCTTAGGGCTGAGGGCCATACAGAGTGGGGAAACCTAGAACTGAAAGACATTGTATATGCTGGTAATTAGAAAGAAAATCTTCCTTCTTAATCCTTCAAACACTAATCTAGAATTTCATCCTCATATTTTGGGTGTTCATCTCGGACACAAGTTGACACAACGTTGTTTGCGCTACAACTAAACCTTTCCGGTGTTACATTAGTAATTTTCTCCATCAGCTGAGGTGTTGGGGTGGATACATTACCATGCGCTGGTGCATCATTGCATAAACCTATTATCAGATGCATTGTGTGGAAGTATTTTTAGAGGCGAGGGAGGGAAAGGCATCTCTGTGCTCCTTTGCTGGCTGTGCCGGTGCCGGCATCGTTGCCTGCTCTCGGGGCAGTCGACTAAGTGTCACGGTACCTCCGGGTGGGGTGTGTGTGTGTGTCGGGGGGGTGGTGTTGTGCATGGAGGGGGTGTTGTCAATGACCCCCATCCCACCCCATTCCCCTATTAAGAAAGAAAAAGAAAGAAAGAAAAAAAAAAACAGAGTCACTGGAAGATTACTGTCACACCGCTGTCACCGTGACGGTGCCCTGCGGGCAGTACGGGGGCGGGATTGGCGGGGGTCGGATGGTTGGATGGGGAGGTGGGGGGCAGTTGAACACCACTCCCCTTTCGTTCTCTCTCTCTCTCTCTCTCTCTCTCTCTCTCTCTCTCTCTCTCTCTCTCTCTCTGTCTTTCTCTGTCTCTCTCTCTCCCTGCGGTGAGCACTAAGCGGCCTAATCTGCAACT